>NC_140967.1:107573138-107610638 GCF_056783735.1 Eptatretus burgeri | reverse complement strand
GGTTGGTGAAGCTCATCTGAAGAGTCCGGACTCCATTTCTTCTTGGATCCTTCATCAACATTCCTGCCTTCGGCCTTGCCGGGTTCCAGAGGGCGATTCAGCGACAATAAGTACCTTAGAAACTTGCCATTCCCTTGTGGCATTTGAACTCCTTTCAGATGTATTCCTGTCACTTGGACACTCATAACTCCAACCGCTGGCCAACACTGATGCCGTGCCTCCTGTTGCTCATTTTGCTAACCTCAGAAGGATGACAGGCTAAGTCAACCTGCCTGGTGTTACTTCAACAGCAGGAGACCCTAAGATCCCAAGCCAGCCGCCCGACCTGTTAAGCCAACATCAGGCTCCAGCAATGAACATTCAGGTGAAATAAAAAAAAATATTCTTCCCCAAATATCACTTTCATTTGCACATTTTTGTGGTTACAACATGGACAGGATCTCCTCAAAAATGCACATTTTGACATCAATTTTTCAAAAAAAAATTTGCTCGTCTTGGAACAGACAGCCCCAGAAGTTTGCAACGAGTTCATGGCAGGAAATTTTGTTTTCAAGAAAACCAAAACGAGGTTTAACCAAGTACCGGTTCATCAGGCTGTTGTGTGGAACAACAAGTTATGCAAGCTGTCAAATGGGATCATAGGGATTACGTGAACAGATAGGTTTTGTGTCACGTGGGGAGAGAGATCAGTCATATCAGATGCCACAAATTCCCTTCTGTGCCTTGACGACGATGAATTCATATCTACCGTAAAGATGGCCTTCCTTCAAAAAGTGAGACATGATGAAGCAGATGTGACAAGGCTTGTTGAACAGTTCACCAGATTTGGAGTCTTCTCAATTTTCAAGAAAACTCAAGAGAATGCTGACAACGAGGTACCTCTCCAGATAGCTTATATCATTCACCACAAACGTTGTTGCAACTGATGAAATTCAGTTGGAGCAACTCACAGCAAAGTCACATGGAATGGTTCAGGTTGTTGAACACAGGAAAACTCGATTGATAGAGAAAGCAGTACCATTCTTTGATCCGATAACAAAACGGAACTCAAAAACATTTGCCTGCCTTTACAAGTGCGTGGTAAACACCAGCGCAAATGACAAGAAAGTTATTAAAGCTGACAGATGTCTCTGACAGCAGCTGGTCAGTGTTCAGCAAAGTGGATGAGCGATAGATATGTCAAATATCATCAAACACAAGCAGTCGTG
The DNA here is from genome assembly GCF_056783735.1 of Eptatretus burgeri. Lineage (NCBI taxonomy): Eukaryota > Metazoa > Chordata > Myxini > Myxiniformes > Myxinidae > Eptatretus > Eptatretus burgeri. Next base: position 107,609,430 of record NC_140967.1, on the reverse strand, counting down.
TCCCTCTCTCTGGCAAAGACTGATGGGACGATGAAGTCCAACGCGAAATCTGACCTTGGAATTTTCTGTTCCGATATCAAGGTGAAAGCAACACCAGTCTCCCATCAGGTAGCCGACCCCATGATTGGTGCATTGTCGTTATCGATGGGCATGCTCTAATTCAAAGCTTAGGGAAACATACTGGTTGCAAGACATTTTCTGATTATGCTGACACCTTCGCTCGGTCCATTTTTGCCAACTTCAGTCGAGGTGCAACCAGAGTAGATGTCATCGTTGACAGATATCTTGGCCCCAACTCCATGAAAACCCAAATAAGAGTAAAGAGAGGTCAGAAGGCAAAGAGGCCCATCCACAAAGTAATCAGTCATGGGAAGGTTCCATTGTCCCCAGGTATGGGCACAGTTCATATCTATGTGAGAGAACAAAGCGGATCTTGCTTCATATCTATCCACTGATCTCATGAAGTGGTGCCAAGAAGTACCCGACGGCAGTGAGTTGATAGTAGGTAGAAGATTCGTCTCTCCCATAAAAGCTTCTTCCACAACGAGAGGTGAATTCATCACTTTTATTCTCCATGGGCTCGAATGACCGCATTATGTATTCTGCAAAGATACAGACGTCCTGCTCCTGCTCCTTCATTTCTTTCCAGGAAATCCTGTTTGGATGATCAGTGGAACAGCTCGTGACCGATGCTGTTACCCAGTGCATGAGATAGTTGAAAAATTATCACACCTGGTGAAGGAGAACCTGTTGGGATTCCACACGCTGACGGAGTCAGACACAGCATCTTCCTTTATGAGATTTGGCAAGAATAGTTGCTGAAAAGTGTTCAGCAAACACCCGCAGCTTCTTCATGGAGTTGGCTGAGACGGTCCACTGGCCGAGACGGTTCGTCTGCCACATGTACTCGGCTGTTGACCACAATGCAGGTGTTAATCAAGCCAGACATGTTTTGGAAGTGGAAAAAAAAAAAAGGAAAATCTTCCACCAACAAAGGATGCCCTGTAGTTACGCTACCTAAGAGCTAATTATCAGGCACAGGTGTGGCTGAGAGCTAATGAGTGTAACAATCGGCAGAATGTTGGATTGCCATCATCGACAGGGGGGGTGGAAAGACTCCATAAACAGACTTGAAGTTGTCTGAATGATTTTTCCTGTTGTGTCGAGCTCATATCTTGTGACTGCAAGAAGTGCAGAACTGCTGCCTGCAAGTGTACAACAAAATCATGACAAATGTGCATTCCTGCTTGTGGGTGTGTTGTTGAAGCATGCTGCAATCCAGTGGGAAATAGTTGGACTATGACAAAGCAGTAGTCTCAGACTGACATAAGAGCAAAGTGTCAATCAGGAACATTAGTGTACATCTATTACCCACGTTTTTAAATGTGACATACTAAGTGTTTGTACGCCATTATTTTTGATATCACTTTTATATTATTTGTTATTAAAACTGATGTAAATTACAATGGTTTGTCATTTTCTGAATCACTGACCCTGAAAACATAAAATCAACACTGAGATCAACAAAATCGTGGAAGAAGTGGTGAATCGATGCTTCTCCGATGGTTACAATGGACCCGCATGGCAGCCATTTTGAATGACGTCATTTTATACGATTTCGCCGAGTTTCCTGGAGATTATGGCGCGCGCAGGATGGAAGGCGGCAGATGGAAGCACACGTGTTTTACTTGAACCCACAACGAACAGACAGATGCGAGCAAATTTAATAAATATGCGTTTAATGAACATAAATCAAATATTTATAATGGAAATAAATCAATGCGTGATAATAAAAAGGTGAGGGAAATTAAAGCTAATTTTGAGCCGTCTCTCCCCGTGGACTTCAACACAGACAAGGGGGAAGATAAAATAAAGGAAAATCCTCCCTTTATTCTGCCACTTAGCTGTGTCCAGAGATGGTCTTTTAGGAGCAGGGTGCCATTGAACCGCGTCATCCTGCGCCGGAAACTGCACCCAAAATAGCACCAAGTCGCCCTCTGGGTGCCAAGCATACGTGAGGTAATTTGTCCAGCAGTATTCAACGCCATGGCCCAGAAACCGCTGTGCAGCTTCTTTTCACAAACGAACTTGCCACATTCTTCCTCTCTAATCTCCAGGTCCACTCACAACCATGACTCGCTTTCACACTCGAACATGCAATGGGATAACACCGAGTTATCACTGAGAGACGCGCTTCTCTTCTTCTCTCTCTCTCTCCTCATAAATGTGCAACTTCCCGACTCAGCCAAACAGTAATGGCTAGTGTCTTGCTCCAGCACGCGGGCAAATTCACACAGCATGAGCACGAAAATCACGAAGCCTTCTTCGCCGTGCCAAGAGGAGAGCAAAATCGAGACCCTCTATCTCAACCACGTTCCTCATGCCAACTTTCTCCTCTCCGATCATTCCCTCTTCTCTCACGTCACACAGACCAATCCCAAGTCTCGGAGCGTGGCCTGCCGGTTGTTGTTGTTGTTGTTAAAGTGTCGTTCCTTTTTAGAGCCGGCTTACAAATTCAAAAACGGAGGAAAAGGTCATGGTGGCAATCACATACTGGGAGAAATTAGCCTTAAACCCTCCCTAATTAACACAGCACTGCCCACCGTGCAGTGACATAATCTTAAGCTCACAGTTTCCCTACTTAATTACATTGAGATGTCTCCTAACCATCCACAGACAATGCTCCACTGTACAATCCCACCTTAACAATAAAATTCCTCCATCTACCCCATAAACATAACAGTATTTATGCAAATTATATACAAATTACATCATATGATCACGTGGCTTTGCATTCCCCACCAAATCACTGCCTGCTCCTCGATGCAGCGCCACTTCAGGCACTTCCACACAATGCTGGTAATTATTAGTAGGATTTGACATCATCAAGGAAAGAAGAAAGAAAGGAACAGCTTAGAGGTAAACGTGTTACCAAAAGAGCTAAGTACCAAAAGAGGGTAAAAAAGCGAAAGAAGAAGAAGATTTGAAGCAAAGGGAATATGTATAAAAAGAGAAAAGAAGATGGAAAATGAAGGAGTGAACTGGAGAGAATATATCTGGTGTGCAAAGGCCAGCCATGCATTTTTCATAGACTTTATAAAACCAAGGCATACATATTTGATAGGGTATTATAGCAGAAGCCAGAAAAGGAAAAACAAAGGCACTGAGATAACAGCACCGCTTAAAGCTCGATGCCCTTTAGCGAATACACCACTTTACCACGAGACTCGAATTACCACCGATATCAAATGACTTATGCACGGGGAGCATTGACAGTTCGACCAAGGTAGACTCACATAGCCCATGACACACCGAGGGTTGGGATTTTTCAATCCACAAGAAGATATAATCGGAATGAAAAATTAATTTTCTTACTAAAGATATCCGTTCGGTATGGAATGAAATGTTTAAAAACCTCTGTGTGTCTTGAACTATTGTGAGTCTCTCTCCTTGGTCGAACTCTGAATGCCTTGTGTGTATACTTGCTGGAAATTCCAAATACACTCAGGTCATGGTACAAAAGATTGGAACATTGTTATGGCTTCATCTCGAACCCCAGGATACTGTGTTGATTTGTCCATTGTCCACTATGCGTATTATACCTGTATAAGCTCCTCCGTTAGCCTTGCAGAGTCTGTGTTGATTTGTCTATTGTGCACTGTATGCAAAGTCTGAATTATTTCCTGAAGGGCAAACACGATAAAGGAGGAAATGAATGAAAATAAGAGACAGGGGTGGAGGGAAAACGGTAACATGCCTGGAGGCAGTTGGTTTAGGTAAGTTAATGGGAAAGGAAAATATTGGAGGTAGGGATGGCCAATGACAAGAGATTGTGGTGTACCACCTGCTTGAAACCTGGGAGGGGAGGGAGGATTGGCATTGAACTGCTTCTCGAAGGCAGTTCCACAAACGAGAGAAAAGATGATCAATAGAGATGAGGTGGACAGTCAGCTTGGAGTTTGCAAGTTCACCCAGAAGGAAACTAGAGTTCATAGAACACCTTACCCCATGCAGTCTTGAGAAAAAGGATGTGGGAAGGGTGTTTTGAACTCTTGCTTTGTGTTTCCATGCATGATATGTACATTTGTTTTGTTCAAGAACCTTGCATAACAGGGGTAATGGCAACCACACAGTGCTGTGCACCACCATATTTGTTGGAATTCAGAATCTCAAACAGTTATTCTGCCATCTGGGTATGAATGCTGATTCTCATAGCTTTTCTCATAGTTACTTTGCCTTCAGGGCATGAATATTTTTCCAACACCTGCTAACAGGTGGTGACGTTTCATGAAGATCGGAGTAAAAATATGACCTGGAGGCATTTGAGATACAAATGAATGAACAAGAACGACATCATGCAGAGCACTATACTTGTGAAAACAAAAACCAACTTTGATCTGAAAAATAATTGATGGTTGAAATGAATGACGAAACGTGAAAATCTTTTTCAAATTTCAAGTCAATCGGATGAAAATTGAGGATTTGAGAGAGTTGGCCTATGCTGACCTTTTGACCTTCAGATCTCAAAAATAATTGGTGGTTGAATTCAGTTACAGGATATGCAAATCCTCTTCAAATTTAAAGTCAATGGGATGAAAGTTGAGTATTTTAGAAATTTCACCCAAGTTGTTGACCATTGACCGATGTTGACCTTTTTGCCTATGTTGACCTCAAAAAAATCGGGTGGTTGAATTTGATGACCAAATATACAAATCATATTCAACTTTCAGGTCAATCGGATAAAAATTGATAATTTTAGAAATTCGGCCTGTGTTGACCTTTTGGCCTATGTTGACCTCAAACTCAAAATTAATTGGTGGTTTAATTCAGTGACCTGATACGTAAATCCCCTTCAGATTTCAAGACAATCGGATTAAAATTGAAGATTTTAGAAATTTGACCTTCGTTGGTGACCATTGGCATATTTTGACCTTTTGAACTTTTCACCTCAGAATCAATAGGCTTCTTGCTTATGACCAGTTGCACTGTTTGGTGAAGTTTTGTGAAGATCAGTTTAAAATTGTGACTGCAGGTGATTGACATACAAACAAACAAACAAACAAACATGGAATAACACATGTGACCAACCAATATACGAGCATTTGATAGTCTTGCGCACTGCCTTGCTCTCCATATTATGTGTTTATGGCATCCAAGGCCATCTCTGTACGTGACATACTGACTTCCTCTCCTGTCAAAGCTAATGTGCGGCTCTCAATGGTATCCTTTCCTCTCATCTCTCTGTCAAATGGCTGGACTGTCCCAGGCATTGTCTTGGTGTCTTTGTCTTTGCTGCTGACCCATCCTCTGTATTTGTATCCCTCGTCCTTCAGATATGCAGGCAGCAGCCTCTTCCCATTCTGCAAACATTGATAAAACAGGACTTGATCAGACACTTGGAATCTGTCTCTCAACACTTGAAAATCTCACATTCTCAATCTATCTCTCCAAAAGGACTGTCTGGTGTCCCCTTCCATATACTTCCTTAACAAGTTGCTCAAAAATGTTTAGTCCTTCAAATGTTTGGGATTCACTATCAGTCAACCTCTCTATTAGACAAACCACTGATCCAAGTTGGCCTCCAAAGCAAGCCACCAACTGGCAATCCTCCAGAGTGCTTTATTTGGCAAATCCAAACATCTAACAATCTAAATCCACAGCTGGACAGAGTACTGCTTCCCCTCCCCCTTAGAGCTGGTGCTCCTGCCTCACACCTTGCACTTCTTGATGTTCTGGAGACCAAGGCTCTGAAAATCGATGGAACCTCCCATGACACAGCTGAACCTCTTGGCCTGTTAATTCAGTATTGCAGTCTTCTTGTTGGCCTCTGTCTTCTCCCACCTCCTTTCTGGTTTCTGGTTTTGTACCATCTGCCCCTTCCATGCTCTGTACCCTCCACACCTTCCACACCAGGTTTTGCTGGGTGCATTTTGTCTGCCAGTAACCCACCTCTCGTGAAACACTGAAAATCTAGGTTCACTACTCACCTCCACACATTTGTTCATATTCTCTCCCAACCATGGAACCATTTTCTCATTCTGTTCAATAGCATTCCCTTCAGAGCTTCAAGGTGGCTGTTCACCTCCTCTTCAAGTCATACCCCATCCAGACTACCCTTAGTAATCCTTTCGACCGTCATTAACCCACACCAAGCACGCCCATTTCCTTCCAGGTATTGTTCTTGCTCCCCTCTCGCTCATCCTCATTTTCATTCTGTTTCATCCCAAGTTTTTCCCTTCCTGTTTTTTAAGCCCCCCTCTTGCTTTGTTTGAGCTTGCACCTACATAACTTGTTCACTCCCTGTTTCTCCTCCCCCCCCCCCCCACTCCTAACTCTCAATCATTATTGCTCTTGCCCATTCTTATTCCAAGAATCCCTCTGTTTTGTCCCTCGACCTTGCTGTTGGTGTGTTTCCCACCTTTACACCATGTCCCATTCTGTTATTGTCTGTGTTCTAGCTCTTCCACTCGCCTCGACTTTGTATTAAAAAAATAGATTTTAAAATTCTACCCCGCAGTTGTTTCTTCATTCCACCCGAGTAAGATGGTCTGGCTACCATTAATCTCCGAAGAGTCATTCATCAATTTCACGACATCCGATGCTGAAGCTACAGCTTTCTGTTCTCGGGTATTTTCCCTGTGCAGACAGTCCCATCTCTCTTTCTGTGTTCTCTTTTATTTGTCTTTCCTTCCTAAAAAAATTTCAAGCTGATTTGTCTTGCTTATGAAACCCTAAGACAGAAACATGTGCAATACTGATGCCTATGATGGCGTTTTCCCCTACAATATAATTTGGGGCCAAAAGCATGACTTCTATTCAAATGTCATCAGGAAACGCATGCTGGGCCAAATGTGTGACACTTGTTAAGAATTATATGGAAAACAACTACCACCCTTACCATTTTGCATGACGTTTTGGGGAGGAGCGGTGCAGAATAGGTGTTCATAAGTCTTAAAAGCTACGCAAACACAAACGGTGCTTGGGTCTTAAACTTGAACTCCTGCCCCACCACATAAATGTAACAATACCTTCTGCTTATCCTTAATAGCACTCCTTACTTCTGGCTAAACCACTCTGGTCCCTTTCTGGTTCTAGCTTTTTTGCCTCTTGCTTTCCTGTACACTTCACATTCTATACAGAGTTTGTCCTGCTGTTAATATGAGAAGGTAAAAATGTATTCCAAAATGATGCTTAAAATTCTGAGCTTGTTTGTTTGGAGATGTTGTGAAATCTCTTCCTCTTCTCTTCAAAATCGAGACTGATTACTTCTTTAACGGCTTACGTTGTTCCGACCTTTTTGTGGGGTCAGCCATGGAAAGTAATGCCATTGCAGTGACTGTAAGGGGCATTATAAATCAACTTGTGAGAAGACTATCGCCCAAGTTCCCCAAACGAAGTAGGAACAACTCAGCTGATTGCACAATATTTCTTCAATGCATAAGCCTCATGACAATAAGAAACTACTTTTCTGAGAAATAGAGGGAAGAGGTTAAAAAGAAACCGAGGTAGAAAAAGGGGGTCATCATCATTCATTATCTGCCTCAGGGCAGGTCCAAGGTCTCATGAGGAGGATCTCAGATCTCATGAGGAGGATAATGCTGCCAAGCAGCTTCCTGCACAGTGGGTACATTGCCACAGCCTTGATGGTGGGGTCTGGGGTCTGGAGTTGAACCTGCAATCACCAGATTCCAAAACAGCTCAATCAGTTGATCCAATACAGAACCTATAGGTATAGATGAAGGCTTAAATAAGAAAGTAATCTTCTATACTCATAAAAGGAATGTGTGTGTGTCGGTGTGTATCAGTGTGTGTCGGGGTGTGTGTTTCCTTCATAACTCCAAAACCATGAAACCTTGCAGCCTAAAACTTTGCGCGCATGCTAAGGGAACTCAAAGGAAGTGCAAGAGTGAAAATTGGTGTTTGTGTTAATTAAAACACCCCTTTTGAAGATAATTAACTACCTTATTTAATTATATCCTTTATCAAGGTGTTATCTTTGGTCACCACACTCTCCCTCACTGGGGTCTTAATTCCCAATTTTTTTTTTGGCCTGCTCAACAACCCCTTGACTTGGAACAGGCCACAATGGTTTATCAACGATAACATTTATTTTTTTCACTTTCCTCAATGATATCATTGATTGTCTGTTCATCGTAGCTATGAATCTCTGGGTACATTGCAATGCTTATAAACACCCAGAATCACCAGCGTTTGAAGCTTTATTTCATTTCCGCACATGCCATAACCTCAAGAATATCTTAAACTAAGCTGAATTACAAAATTTAAGCTCCAGAATTGAATTTAGCAGCAGTTCTGACTGCTAATAAAATAGTGTTCATTTGTCCAATTCGGGCATTGCTTGGACGTTTCCATGTGCATGGGTTTATATGACCATTCATTAATCACTTGCCAAGCCGGCCATTCCATTGGAGTACTTGCTTGAGTGCTTAAGCCAATGTTGAGTGCTCACCAATCTGCTTGGTTGTTCGTTTCAAAACCCCCAGTAGTAAGACCCATCACTTCGCTGATGGAAATACCAATCTTTGCATAATTGCTAAAAAAAAAAAATACGGAATAACAATTGTCTTTCACCCCTTAAAAATCATGCAAATAAATTATTGAAATATCAGCTGCTTTTTCGTGACCTTTTCTCACCTGTTGCAAGTAGAGCTACCTGCTTTGTGATGCTTTAAAAGGAGGTGTATAATCATTGTTTTCTGAATCTAATTGATATAAGAAATGGGATTGAATGAGATTCCCCTTATTATAAGTGAAGAAGAACATGAAGGAGGAAGAAATTTCTGCACCGTTAAATATAGAACACGGCAGTTTAAAAGAAAACTTTGCTCTTTGGGCGCGATTTTATCACCAAGGCAATGCCCTGGTATGCTGCCTCCCCTCCCCTCACACTTCCTTCCCTTGCCCTTACACTGCATTCCCTTTCCCTTATGCTGCCTTCCCTTACCCTCACATAGCCTTCCCTCCTCTCATACTGTATTCCCTTCAACTCCCATCATGCTACCTTCCCTTGTCCTTATGCTGCCTTCCCTTCCCCTTACGCTTCCTTCCCCACCAGTAGACGATAAATGGGGTTTCTGGGATGTCCATTCAAATGAATGGGGAAAAGGGGAAAACTTTCTGACTTAGGCCCCAAAAGCTCAAAATAGGAGACTCATTTTCTCCCCACCAATCCCCTTCCCTCCCATACAAGCAAATGTAAAATTGAGACTCATTTTATCCCCACCTATCCCCTTCCCTCCCATACAAACAAATGTAAAATTGAGACTCATTTTATCCCCACCAATCCCCTTCCCTCCCATACAAACAAATGTAGAATTGAGACTGATTTTCTCCCCACCTATCCCCTTCCCTCCCATACAAACAAATGTAAAATTGAGACTCATTTTCTCCCCACCTATTCCCTTCTCTCCCATACAAGCAAATGTAAAATTGAGACTATGAAAGATTGAGACTTACTGATTAAAGCACTTCTTCCCTTTCATATTTTTATTCCACTCAAAGAGCGAACCAACGAATATTTGTCCATGTTCTACTTTAGGGAATAACTTAATTTTCTTATAACATTGATTTCCATCGAGTATATTGACAAAGAATAACTTGGAACTTGGTTTTGGTTTAAGTATCTTTGTTGAGCAAAAATGCTCAAAATCATTTGAAGTAAGCTGTTTTATTTTCGCTGAAAATGAGTCAGTGTGGAGTCAGCCAAGCTCCCTCAACCGAAGCAAAAATGCAACTCATTTCCTATGTGAGACACACCCTGAAAAACACATTGTTTTCACATTTCATTGACATCATCAACTTTCCTATTTAATACCAACTTGCCCAGTATGTTTTATTTCGAATATGGAGCATTCAGATAATTACTACAACCTTACAGATCAATCATTTTCACAAGAGGAAAGGTGAGATCCTTGTTTTATATTGAATTTAATATATTCATTATTTGTTGTTTTATGCAGAATTAAATCACTATACAACCAATAATTCTTGTATGTCTTTTTCTAACAGGTTGTCCCCAAGAAGAACATCGTTGATAACTGATCTGGAACATGAGGCCTTTGCATATCACTATGAGTGGCAAAAAAATAATGACTTCGTGAACGACATTCAATCGTTCAGAAAAGAATTGAATGACATTTTTGTTGGCTGGAAAGAAGTCCTCTCACGTCCTCTGACCTTGAATGAGTCGAGTCAAAGGTGAGAAATTATCTATCTATCTCTCTCTCTCTCTCTCTCTCTCTCTCTCTCTCTCTCTCTCTCTCTCTCTCTCTCTCTCTCTCTCTCTCTCTCTCTCTCTCTCTCTGTGTGTGTGTGTGTGTGTGTGTGTGTGTGTGTGTGTGTGTGTATGTGTGCATATGTATATGTGTCTGTGTGTGTCTCTGTCTCTGTCTTTGTCTCTGTCTTTGTCTCTCTGTCTCCCTCTCCCTATGTCTCTATCTCTGTCTCTATGTCTCTGTCTATATCTCTCTTGAGTGTTGACTCATTACTATTATTGTTACTATTATTATTTTTCTTCAGCTTAAACACCTGTCTGGATGAACCAAACACACAACTTAATCTTCTGGAGGAATCTGGCACGACACTCAATCTTCTGGAGGTAAATGTTATATTTCTTATTTAATTACTATCATAATTTAATCATCTTTATATACCCTAATTGTTCTTCCCTCTTTGTTTTGAACACATTATGTTGACCGAGTTTCAAAATCACAAACCATCAGACTGCTGCAAAAGAAGATTTTGTTACTCTTTGTAATCTTGTTTTATTATATATGCTTTCCGTATAATTATTGGCTGCTCTTAGAACACCCTTATTCTGGACATTTCCATCTGTCTGTCTGTCCGTGAAACTTTGGTCAAGCCAAGAGGCTAAACCACTCAACAGATTCCAATGAAATTTGGTAGGTGGGACCAATATTTCTGGGAATTGTGTTCTTTCGAATATGGGACCCGGGCCATAGCAACGGAATAGCAACGGCCCTTTAAAGTGGTCGAAAAATTGAAAAAAAAATCAAAAAAAAAATCGAAAAATCGAAGCTTGGAGTTCTGTGCGCAATCTATCTAGCTCCCTTCATGCCAATTTGCACCCCTAACAAAAAATATTTCTAGGAGATAGGTTTTGGGCGAGTATATGTCGAACATTTCAGAAACGGTTAATTGCGAATATCTCCAAGAGAAAGAGTCTGATTTTGATGAAACATGGGTGAAATGTGTACAATGTGGATTGCTAGCATGTACACAAAAATGAATGGTTGCTATGCACACCTCCGTTGCTTAGCAACAGCTAAAATACTTTATCATACATTGTATACTTATTGTGGACTGTACAAAAAAAATCAATACCTCGGAAACTGGACCTCCGAGGGACCTGTTTTTTTGTGCCCAAGGAGAATGTCTTACAGCATCATATAAAAAAATAAAATCTTTAGCGAATAGATAAATGGAATTACCAGGGCTGCCATTTGTTAGAGTCTCTTTGGAAACATGCCTGAAATTTCACAAGGCGGGTTTCTGTGCGCAAACTAAGAGGGCTGGGATAATCATATTTATTGTGCTAAATTGATTGATAGCATGGACATGAATATCGGCTAGTCACATCGGCCAGCTTTCGATCTAGAGCGAGCAGCCATGTCGCCTACCAGCTTCTTTAATATTTTAATCATATCCCCATTTGTGGGTTTTTTAATATCAGTATAAAACCAGTTTTTAATTGAAAAAATGCCGGTGTGTATGTTCCAATTCATAGGAATGTAAAATCGAACACCATTTTCTTGTAGGTATCCTTGAATGCAAAAATTAAAATTTTCTTGAAGCCTTCTTGCTGTCATTTATGTATCAGAAATATATGATAGATTAATATGATGACACGTAATACCACACCATCTTCCTGTTGTTAAATCAGTTTGTATTCAACGACTTTGTATAATTATCAAATTCCTTCCTTCTTTGTCATATAAACTATTGCTTCACCATCATATAATTTCCTATTTCCGAAATCGTGTATTTGTTGTTTGCTAATTGTGCTTCCACATATCTCCTGATTCTTACCAAGAGGATAATATTCTTCTTTACGAGACTGATAAAAATCGTGTACGTCTTCTAGGTTGAATGAAAAAACCAATTATATCCTAAATCACACATATTATACCTCAGTTTCTCTATTCTCATATTAATGATACTTCCTTCTTTATAAAATTCAATACGTAGCAGATCATTGAATTTAATAAGAAAGGGTGCATGGTTTGTGGAACCAGGTGTTGTGGTTGTAAATTCTACTTGTTTAACAAAACGTCCCGTTTTATTGAAGGATATAAATTGTGATAAATCACCTAAGCTCATCAAGTAATTCGTGTCAATCGGGCTTGGATAATTTATTAATTTATAAACATTTTTCATATTAATATTTTTTGCTATACAATATTTCTGTCGTTCAGCCTGTGCCTTTGTGTAATAATTTGATAAATCAATATCCAGTTCTTGAGATACACCAAAGATAGAACCATCTTTTCCAAAATAAGTCATTTATATTATACTAAAAATAACGTCATTAAAAAAGTTAATTTTTGTTGAGTTGAAATAATGCATACAGACATAATTGACCACAACACTTGGAATTTAATTATTGGACATGAAATGTTTGATAAACACCATTCTGTAAAAATTTTATGACTTCAACAGGTGGTGGAAGACCATAACTATTAAAATAATATTTGTCTTGACTATTAAAAATACAAACCCAATGAGAACCGTTCCCATTATTATCTTCGAAGTTCATCATAATATTCTTTGTATGTTTAGACATGTTTGTTAATACATCTCTCATACAAATAACCACGTTATGAATTTCTAATTTCTTACAATATATAAGTTCTAAATTTGATGTATTTTTCCAAATTATTTTACCCACTAATCAATGCTCATTTATTTAAGAGAAGGATATAATCCATTACCCCTTTTGGTTAATTTTACACATGCTTGTGCGATTGAAGAAAGTATATCTCCAACTAACCATCTCGCTTTATCAGGCAGACTTTCAAGTTTTTCAGCAAAATCTACAATTACACCACTTCCACCAATTTGTTTCTCCAACTCTTTGTTTTGTCTTTCCAATTATTTTTGAGCCAGGAGTTGAGCCTTCCTTTCGTTGACATTTTTCACCACTGCTGAAATACCACCCGTCAATACTCCAGCCACACTTCCACCAGAAAATAAAGGAATTAGAAATGGGAGAAATCATCCACTCGTCTCTCTTATTGAATATTTCTTCAACATTGGTTTTGACATTTTAATATTAAGTGAGCTCGTATCGTTCAAGATTTTCACCTGTTCTGTTGTGAGCAAAACATCAATTCGTACTGCTCCTTTTCTCTGAATTGTATTAACGTTAATCATACAAGGCTTTTGATTTTGAATACAAGATGATAGTTTATGAGGATTGATTTGATAAACATATACTGCAGTTGGCACTTTACTACTCATTTATTTATCAAAAAAATTATTTTGGGACTAATCATAACACCATTATCTGTATTAATCTGTAATTCTGTTTCTTCCAAAAGCAAACAATATGTATCAACTTCTTCACTCTCTCCTCTTTCAATGTATAGCGAAGTATCCACTCGATTAGACTTTATAGTTTCCTGTTGAGCACTCAGATCAATCACATAGATTGTATACAGACTTTTAAATGCTGTCATATCCAAAATGGGTTCTTTATTTCCATTGCTTTCACACACCTTTTGGTAAGACTTGTATGCTTCAGCATAATCATTTTTTTCCCAATTAATTTCCAATCTATCTCGTGGATAAAATGTTCCATCTAAAGAAACGCGAAGTTGTTTCACCTTTGCATTATCACTCAATGCATTATTCTTATCAGTAGCAGTATCACCATCCGGTGTTTTAAAAGTGAGCCGCAGATATCGTGGCTTTCCTTCCAGAACACCTAAATTCCACGTTTAAGTGGTTTGGTTCAGTTTAACGTGTTGGCATCTTCTTTTAAGGTATGATACATTGAGTGGTTTCTTTGAGTTAAGTCATCTATTCAACATCTCTTCTGTTTAAGATTAGGAGTATATTCACGAATATACCGACTAATGTCATCAATTAGAAATTTATTCTGAGAAGCAAAAGCAGTAGCCCCACCAAAAAGGAATCTATTTTCACGATCATTCCTTTGCAGTTGAAATCTAATTTTAAGACCATGCAGAGCTTTATCATGATCAGAAAATCCAAATATACCTTGAAGAGGAACTGCAAGTTGCCACAGTAAAACTATTGCCTGTTTTTGTATCATCATTATACATTCCTTTTCTTTGACTATGTCCACGCTCTGTGTTTGCTCCCGTTGCCATATCAGGAATAAAACCTTCGACAGCTCCCTTTCCCATTCTATCACGAAATGAATATCGTGTAAATTTCATCATTTCATATATAGCAGCGACATAATGAACTGCTTCAACTTCTTGTGTTCCAATGTACCAACGAACACCATCAAACATTTTACAGAAGAAATCATTTACGAGTGTAGCGTTTGTGGTATTCGCAGGCTTAATAAATGTAAATTTATACAACAAGAAACTTTCGGGTCGATTCAAATAAGTTTGTTAATTATTTATTTCAATACTTTTGTTCCATTTGTATTCCAGTCTGTTTCAGTTATGGAATTTACCTTGAAGGAGTCTTCTCTTTTTAGTAGAGTTTGAGATGATAATATTATCATACAAATCATAGATACTGTCAATTGCTTCCAGACTTGTATTTATTTCGGAAAAAAGATGTTAAAACTTTTGAAACCATGAACCAAGTATTTGAATTATTTTCTGTCGTTCTTGGGGAGACAACTGAGTTTTGCCTTTCTTAATTTATGAGATTCCTTTTGGGCATCTTTTATACTCTTTATAGCACCCGCTACATTTCCCACAGCAGAAGCAGTTGAACCAATTAGGTCTTTATGTTTAAGAATAGTTGAACCTTTACTCATTGGAGTATCAATTATCCCATCTCCTTTTTTTCTCAATTGATGTCCGACAGCCCTTTGTCTCTTAGGTTTATAGTATCCTCTACCAAGATAATACCTTCACCGTTGTAGTATGGGGAAAGGAACATCCCATCCCCTGTAATTATTTTATATTTTCCCAACTCGTGTTTCCTCACAATAACCGTCGCATTTATTTATTGGAAAACTTCACATAGGTGAATTCTGATGGATATAATTTCTCCATTAAAATAAATCATGCGATTATTTTGGTCAGTTATCCTAAACTTTAATCTGTATATGGTTTTTCCTGACACAGGTAGATAAACCAGATTTTTTGGTTCCATATTGAATTTATAACGAACCAGTACGGGCCGTAGGGGTGGGCCCATAGGTGCGTAAACGATGACTGGATTGGGGCATTATTTCAATGAGATCGGACAAACCATATCATAAATGGCCATAACTTGGGAAACACCTGGGAAACATATTCAGGTCTCCAGCGTCAATTGTGATGTCATATCAAATGAAGAAGAATTGTGACGCCCCTCTCTCTCTCGCCACTCCTCGCTCCCCCTGAGTCTCGCCCCTCCTCTCTCCCCCCTCCTCTCTCGCCCCTCTCTCTCTCGCCCACACTCTCACCCCCCTCTCTTGCCCCCTCCTCTCGAATTGTGACGCCCCCTCTCTCTCACCCCCTCTTTCCCCCTCTCTCCCTCCCCTCTCTCACCCCCTCTTTTCCCCCTCTCTCTCCACCCTCTCTCCCCCTCTCTCTCTCTCTCTCTCTCTCTCTCTCTCTCTCTCTCCCTGTCTCCCCCCTCTCTCTCTCCCTCTCTCACCCCGAGTCTCACCCCTCCTCTATTCCTCCTCTCTCTTCCCCCTCTTTCCCCCCTCTCCCCCTCTCCCCCTCTCTCACCTCTAGTCTCGCCCCTCCTCTCTCGCACCTCTCTCTCGCCCTTCTCCCTCGCCCCTCTCTCTCGCCCCCACTCCCACCTCCTCTCTCTCACACCCCCTCTCCCGTCCCCCTCTCTCGCTCTCTCTCTCTCTCTCATCCCCACTCCCACCACCTCTCTCTACCCCCCTCTCTTGCCCCCTCTCCCCCCTAGTCTCGCCCTTCCTATCACCCCTCCTCCCTCGCCCCTCTCTCTCTCGCCCCCACTCTCATCCCCCCCCTCTTCCGTCCCCCTCTCGCAGATATTGGTCGATAGATAAATGGCCGTAACTTGGGAACTGCTTATCTGATTAATATCAAACCTTGAAAAGGCACATCCACGGGTCCCCAGCAATATTCCTGGCAAGTTTCAATCAGATCGGACCGTGAATCGTGCAAAAAATTTAATAATAAATAAATAAATAAATAAATAAATGAACATTAATTGTGACGTCATTCGTGATGTAATAGCACCGTGTCCTATCATTGGTCGACAGATAAGTGGCCATAACTTGGGAACCGCTCGTCCGATCGACATCAAACCTCAAAAAGAAACATCCGCGGGTCCCCGGCAATACTGTATTCCTGGCAAGTTTCAATCCGATCGGACTGGTGGTCGTCCGGTTATTAATAATTTGGGAAAAATTGGCATGATAAGGTGAGAAGGTGGAACGACACCTTCACCTGCCAAATATACACCTTTTCAACACTGAAAAAGCAGTGAAATGGCCGTAACTTTGGAACCGCTCGTCCGATCGATATAAAACCTCGACAAGGCACATCCGTGGGTCCCCGGCAATACTGCTGGTAAGTTTCAATGAGATTGGATCGGCGGTCGTCGAGAAACGGCGGTCGCAGGCAGGCAGACAGACAGACAGACACACAGAGATTGCTGTAATTATAGATAGATTGGGGTTGAGTATGCACTGAATGAAAATATTGTATTTGTTCTTATTCCATCATTATAAGCACCATCAATCAAATCAGAGTGACTTAATACCGAATTTATGCCTGAGGATATGCGAATGACATTAACACTGAAAAACCTCCCATTAGTTTCAATCCTTTTGGGGAGAAACACAATAACTCTCAAAATGAAATATCAATTGTGAAATCAACCTTGACGTTATTTTGAAGTTTAATCGTTGATTTTGAACAATGCTTTTGAATATCTATAACAATATTTCTTGGTTCATCACCCTGTTCTTTCATAAGGCAAGCAATTTCAGAAGATTTTTGAGAAAATCTCATATGCTCCGGGTGAAACTGTTATCATTTTGTATCCACTTCCTTGATTATAACTAAACTTGTCATTTTTCTCCGTGATATTAAACAAGCTATTACAAGTTTCCATGGACAATAAAGATGCCTCATCTTCTTTTGTTGCATCAAGTTGTAGTGGGTATGGGAATGAAGGTGTGTGGTCGCTTGTTGTGAAATTAAAACTAAGGAATGTTCTTCTCATCTTATTTATAACGGATATTAATATTGGATAAAATGTCTTTTTATTGACATTTATTAATTATTTTCATGTTCATCAACTGGTCTAAGATGGCTGATGCTTCATTAAAACAATTGTTATTTCCAGCGTTCTTACTACCTAAGAGCAATAACAGTCGATTAACTAATTGTGTTGGGTCATTTGGAAGAAAACTAACACCTGAACCAATCCTACTTAAAGCTTAAATAATGTGTTTCTCATTCTCATTCTTCCTACTTTTACCAGATAGACTAACCCTATAATTAAGAGTCCAGCAGATCAATATATACTCTATCATCCTTACTTTTTCATGTCCAATGGTTTATCAAAATACTTTGATTCATCCCTCACACTTGAACCTTGTCTTCCATCTTTTGTTGGAAGAAACATTAATCTCGGAGTTAGTTTAAGAGGGGGTTGAGCAGAACTCAAGAACCTTAATTCATCATTAAATATCAATACCTTTTCTTGAACAAGGTGAAATATTGCTGGTTGTTCTGTTGGAATGAGTCATGCTTTGGTTTTTGAATCCGCTGAATATTCATTGTTTTGAAGAGCCTTCACAATATAATCAGGGGGTTGATGAATCTCTTACAGTTGTTGAAATGATCCTTCATCATCATATTCTAATTCTCCAATATGCTCTAATTCTTCCTCTGTCGTTTGACTGAAATCTTTTAACATTTGAAGTTTTTTTAGGAGTATATTCGATTGTGGGAACTGTGGAAACATCTATAATTTTTTCTTGGGAAGTTTTTAAAAGTGGTTGAAAAATTTTTCTTGTTTTCTTTCACATGCTTCTTCACCTGTAAGTTTCTGTCTGCGTTTCTTCTTTATGTCTTCCTCTTGTTTTACAACTTTTGAAACCAACACTTGATGTTCCTTAAATCTTCTTGCTCTTTCTTTCGCATCCATTTATTTATTGGAAAATATCATTCACTGAGTTATAAAGGTCAACAGGGGAATTTTCCTTATCTTCATCATTAAAGTAGATGTGTTCAAATAAATCCTTTTCTTGAAATATTTCATTAAATTCTTTATTAACATTAATATGAGTTGTAATTTCTTCTTCACTAATACTTGTATCTCTGCTTTTCATATGTTTGCGTTGAGTTTCTTCATCAACATCAAAACCGAATGATAAAATCTTAACTCCATTACCACTCAGATGTTTAATAATTTGTCTCATTCCTTCTGGATTAGTTTCTAATATCCCAAGACCACCAGATTTTAGTTTCATTAACTCACTCTTACAATGTGAATATTTTGTTCTACCAAGAGAAACCTCCTCAAATATTTGACCTTCATTCCTCAATCACATATGTTCCTCTACTGAAATATAGTAATAATCTTCACCTTCTACTTCTCCTGGTCTCATTGCTCTGGTTGTTGGCGATACAATACGAATCACATGGTGGTTTTTTTTCGAAAAATTTCAATATTTTCATTTGTACTATTCAAAAACCTTGGTTTATGAAAGTTTTTTTCCAGAAGCAGATTTTCCCACAAGATTTATAATAATAGTTGTCATTTATATATGTAATTGTTTTTAAAATAAAAAATGTATCTCTAAATATCTCATCTTGTTTCACAACAATATATTTGTATTTTTCAGTCATGTGCTTCATATAATCCACATATTTCTTTTTACTACATAATGTAGAACAATTGTCTCTCCGAAAATTGTTTATATCTTTTGAATTTAACTTGAATAAAATAAAAGTGTGAGCATTCTTTCTTATTGAGCGATGAGGGAGTTGAAAGTATGATTGACTAAGATAAATACAATTACAAGAAGAATGTCTCCCTCTTGTGTAGTAGCTATCCATTACCGTTTCGTTTCTCTCATTAACGCACTCATCAAAGATCACAAGGTTCTTCTTTGATTTATCCAAATCTTGGGGAGAAGGTATATCATTATCACTCAGTATTATCACGAAGAATACAAGTTATCGTCTTTGATTTGTTTTTATATATCTGTGTATCACAAAATAGTTGTATTATATATTCAATGTTGTAATCATTTACTTTGTTTTGAAGTTTAAATAAACCGATTATATCTTCTTTTTGAAGACCAGCATTCAAACCTCGTGAGTAGTTGATACTCAGGTTGAAAACTTGACTTTGTGAAATTTATGAAATTATCATAATCTAAAAAGTTGGGAGTCAGGAGCATCTTTAAAAGTAAGCAGGCTTTTCCACATCCACTTGAACCAACTCTGAGACATCTTTATGAATTTGGAAGATTTTTATGGTTGTTAAATTTTATCTTATTTTCCCAAATGGGTAAAAAATCATTCACTTATATATTTGGAAAACAGGTTATTTAATTTTTTATTGGCTTTTTTGGATACTCTATGTTTTATCCTAAGTTCAGGTTTAATTTCAAGATAAAGCCTCAGTTATTTTATAACTTGGTTTACAGATCCACCGACGGTATATTTGCCGAAATGAAATATAAATATAAAACACATTTTTATCCTTTTATATTTATAAATTTTCCGCCGAAGTTGCAAAAGTTTCAAAACATTAAATGTAAACGTCGGCATCTATTTTCCAAATATAATTTCCCGCATGCACACCAAAATGCTGAGTCACCTTTAACCAAACTGCTACGCAGTAGTCTTCGGTCATGGCATCTGAGCAGTGGCCAGCGTGGTTCAGATTGACTGTGGTTTCTGGGGCGAATGTGATTGTTAAGAAGTATGTCAGCGGTATAAATTCAAGTGACTGTATTGGTGATTTAATCACGCAACATCTTGATGACGAATATTCTGGCCGAACTATTGCATCAATTCAGTGCAGCAGCAGGGATGATTCGCAGGCTACTCTTGATCATGCCGATTTTGTTTCCGTCGAAAGTTGTACACTGCTGTTCATATTGAAAGATCTCCGTGCCAAGTACGTCAAAGTTTCCCTGCGAGATGCTGATTTCAGCCTTCAACGGACCAGAAATCAGCCTTTGAAGTGCTCATGGGGATGGGGAGACGGTACGATCAGATGCCCGCTGAAAAGTAAGAGCTGGTTATAGCTCTGATTGACCGTTTTGAATGTGTTAACTCCGAGTAGAGACCTTTTTTTAATCATATCCAGCACTATGCATTGGTGTGCACGCACACATCTACGACTTGGACAGTAATTTTCTCAGCATTGTTTCCATTTGTTTGATGATCCAACAGGTTTCTATAAGAAAAACATGCCAGACTATATTGCAAAAACAAGTTTTAATCCTTCTTTATTGTTTTTTCACATCAGATGATACAGTGAACATGGGCATCCTGCATTTGAATGGTCTTCCATCTTCAATGTTTTCTCAGATCCTCCTGGTCCGGGATTTATTTTTATTTTCCCCCACCTACACTTGTCTTTTCCATGGAACATCCAAAAAAAAATCATAAAAATATATAATTTCTAAAAATTGAAATTATATTTATATTGATATTTCGACCTACCGACCCTCGATTTTAGCTGAAGAACTGTGTAAACCAAGTTTTAAAATAACTGAGGCCTAATACATTATTTTATTTATACAATATCTTGTGTTGCTATTTTCCTGAAAATAACAATCGTTAATAATATAAATCATCAATCCACAAAACATGGTCGTCATTTGTTCAGTCTCTTCTCTTGTAAGAAAAGGTGTATTATCACCCTCATACTTTACATTCATTTCTCAAATCAATCTTGTAAAGTAATTCATTTTTTGTGTAAATCTCAAATAATTATGTTCCTTTTTATATTTTTTTTATTATCATTAATTATAAGATAATCACAGAATATACATTGTTTATAGGCTTTTGACTCTGTGTTTAATCCCTGTCTTTCACACGCAGGACAATTCTCAAATTTGTCATGTGGAGAATCAGGAAATTCAAGAGGCTCAAAATCCAGTAAACTATTCATATTTATTAAGTAAAACTTTACTTCAAATAAAATTCATCTTCAGTATCATCTTCGGTACTTTCATTGGTGCTTTCACAATCATCTACAAAACTACTCATAACTATCGTTTGAACACAAACTCTTGGTATCATAACTGTCTTTTGTTCCAACAGAGATACTATCATCACTCTCATAATCTTCAAAATCTTCAGTTGAATAATGACTCGTATTTAATGAGTGCAAAAAACATGACCATCTATATCTCCATACTTTTTCTCATAAACAGATTCAACAATGACAGTTTTTAGATTCAAGGTAATTTTCAAATGGTCCTTAACGACTATTGAACGAAATGTCATTTCACGTGATATATTACCATCCTTTATTTCATCAGTATTTGCATCTTTAGGGTTGTTTAAAATAATACAATTTTCTCCTTGCATATTACAGATGGTCTTATCTTTTCTTTCTTTAGCTTCATCCATGAGGTTTTTCTTTTTTGCTACTTGTTCTTGTTTCATTGCTTTTTCTAGTTTTGAATATATTGCCAGAAAGAGAGGAGAAACTTTTGTTAGAGCTAATTTAATTGTTCTTCCAGGTATCCTAAAAACCTTTCCCCTGAAGGAAATTAAAGAACTCATATTATTCACCATAACTGTTTTTATCCAATAGTTGTGATATTTATCTTTATTCAATTTTACATTATCGACATATTTCTCAGTATCTTTCACAAAGGAAGAGATTGATTGAAATTTTTATTTTGTCTTGATACATTGTATTTATTAAGTGAAAAAGTTGGAGGATAAAATGGTTTTAAGTACAGATTCACCTATAAATTAAATGGAATTTTGATCAAGAAAATTTTATTTCAAGCAAAGTTTTGTTGTATAAATATGGTGAATACAACGTACTGCAATGGTTGTAATCATGAATATAAATGTTACAAAAAAACACCTTCAAACCAACAAACACACATTCAATCTTTTCAGAAAAATATCTCCACTTGACCAAGAAACAAAATATTGTGATAGATGTGATAATGATATCCTTAATTTGTTTTTAATAATAAACACCTTCAATCACGCAAACACAAGAAGAATGAAGAAAGGGAAGGTGTCACTAAATTCTCCATTGAAAACACTGATGGGGCATTTAAAGAACATAAAAATAAGATTGTTTTGCTTTCAAGACCCTGGACCATCTTCACTCATTGAAGCTGTTGATATGGTTAAACAAAGTATTGAAACTATAATTAAAAATACATGAAGTGAAATGAAAACTTTTAAGTTTTATATGGGAGTAAAATTGAATATGGTAAGAGAAGGTAATGAAACTCCTCCCAAAATGAAGACAACCCCTCACTTTATCTCATCATTTCAAGATTTTGTAAGATGTGATGTTTACGATGAACTTCAGAGACAAGAACAAGATGTTGATAACACTGTAGTAGGAAGTGGATTTGCTATTGCAAGAATAATCCTTTTAGATATAGACATCTTAAAATCAGATCCTCTTCCAGCTTCTTCTTATATTGATTTACCAAAAGAGATAAAACTTCAGAAAGTGGTTGTTAATATTCAAAACAAAGATAATAAGTGTTTTCTAGGGTCTGTTCTTACTCATTTACATCCTCCACAATGGAAACCTGAAAGGGTTGAACATTATAAGAAATACGAGAATACATTAAATGTTAAAGATTTAAAGTTTCCAATGTCATTTAGAGATATTCCTAAATTTGAGAAAATGAATAACCTATCTGTTAAGGTATCTGGATTTACAGATACAAACAAAGTTCAGATATGAAAAATTTCAAACTATAAAAATGATGAAACACACAATGACCTTCTCTACTTTTATTCAAAGGAAAAATCACATTATGCTTTCATCAAAAAATTGTCAACATTAACCAAATCACAACTACACAAGAGAAAATGTCAAACGTATCCTTGTAAAAGATGTCTCAACTCCTTTCATACAAAAGATCGATTAAATCAACAATCAAAATATTGTAATCATCAATCAACCATAATCAATTTACCAAAAGCAGGATCAAACATATCATTCAAAGATTTTAACAAATCCATAAAACATCCGTTTGTGATATATGCTGCTTTTGAAAGTATCTTTGAAAAGATCGGTATTGTTTCTCCAAATCCAAATAAATCATACACAAATAAACATCAAAAACATACTCCTTGTAGTTTCTGTTATTATATCAAATCATCTGTTGGTGATGAATACAAAAAGTTAGGACTTTATCGAGGAGAAGATGCCTCAGAGGAGTTTGCAAGACGATTGGAAAAAGACTGTATGAGACGAAGAGAAATAATGGTTAAAGCCTATAAACCAATATCGCTAACAAAGGGAGAGAAAAAGGAATTTAGAAAACACAGTATCTGTCATATTTGTGAGGAGAAAATTGAGGGAGAGGTCAAAGTTAGGGATCATTGTCATCTTACTGGTAAATATAGAGGTCCAGCTCATTCCCGTTGTAATCTTAATTACAAGCCCCCAAACTTTATTCCTGTCTTTCTTCACAACAACGCTCACTATGACACTCATCGATTTCTAAATGAACTTTCAAAGACATCTGGAGATATTTCTGCCATTCCTAACACAGATCAAAAATACATCTCATTCACAAAAACAATTCATACATCCCCCAGAACCCATATCAGATTTCTTGACACATACAACTTTATGGCAAGTCCATTATCTAACTTAGCATCAAAAAAACTTACCGAATCTTAAATCACATTTCTCAAATCAAGAAGAGATTGATCTCTCATCACAAAAGGAAATATATCCAAACGACTACATGGATTCATTTGAGAAGTTTAAAGAAACACAACTTCCTTCAAGGGAAAGTTTCTACAGCAAGTTGAATAAAACTCATATTTCGATAGAGATTATACACAAGCTAAAAAGGTTTGAGAGAAGTTTATATAAAGAATCTTGGAGAATATCATGATTTCTATCTTAAAATTGATGTATTGTTATTGGCTGATGTGTTTGAAACTTTTAGAACAGTCTGTCAAACTAAAAATTCTTATGGATGAGACCCCACTCACTATTACACAGCCCTGGGTTTGACTTAGAGTGCTCTGTTAAAAATGACAAAACAGAATTTGGAATTAATCAGTGATATCGATATGCTATTAATGCGAGAGAAGGCGAAAAGAGGGGGAATATCTCAAGTATGTTACAAGAGATCTGCTAAAGCAAATATCAAATATCTTCCTGATTTTAATAAGAATGAGGACAACTCTTACCTGATGTATTATTATGCTAACAATTTGTATGGGCAGGCTATGTCTAAATCTTTACCGAATGGAAAACTTTCATGGGTTAAAGAAAAATATTATGAAAAAGTTTTACAAGACATTGTTGTCTCCTCTCAAAAAGAATTGGATGAAGCTGAAGTTGGATATTATTTTGAGGTTGATTTAAAATATCCAGAAGAACGTCATCACGAACATAAAGATCTACCTTCTGCCCTTGATAAAGAAAGTCCAAGAAAAGAATGGTTAAGTTATTACCAACAGTCGTTTAATAGAAAAGGTAAATCTACAGAAAAACTACTTATGACATTAACTGATAAAGAAAGTTATGCTTTGCATCAAAGGAACTTGAGACAATATTTATCTGCTGGCTTGAGAGTGAGGAAAATTCATAGGATTTTGAAATTTAAACAAAGTCATTGGTTAAAGAAGTATATTGATTTTAATACAAAAAGGAGAACAGAAGCAAAAACATATTTTGAGAAAGACTTTTATAAATTAATGAATAATGCTGTGTTTGGAAAGACGATGGAAAATGATAGGAATCGACAAAACATAAGACTTGCTACATCTTGGAAACAGGCCTCAAAGTTAATTAATAGACCAAGTTTTGAACGAGCGGAGGTGTTTTCAGAGAACTTTTGTGCTATTCATTTGAAAAAAGAGAATATTGAAATGGATAAACCTATTTTCTGGGAACATCAATTCCTGACTTGTCAAACTCGTTAATGTATGACTATTACAATAATAATTTAAAATCAAAGTATAAGGATAATGTGTCTGTTATATATGGATACAGATAGTTTTATATTAGAAATTAAGACAAGTGATGTATATGAGGATATGATTGATAATATTGATATACATGATACAAGCAATTATAAGTCAGGTGATCTGTTGTTTTCATCAAAGAATAAAAAGGTTATTGGTAAGTTTGAAGATGAATTGGGTGGGAAGGTGATGAGTGAATTTATAGGATTGAGATCAAAGTCTTATGCTTATAAGTATATTGATTATAATAATATTGAAGGGTGTGATCAGAAGCTAAAGGGAATAAAGAAAAATATAATCAAGGAAACAATAACTTTAAACATTATTACAACTGTTTCACCTTAAAAAAGGAAGAGTATAGAAAAATGAATACAATAAGAAGTTATAGACATCAATTATATACACAAGAGATAAACAAGAAAGAATTTGGAGCTTTTGATGATAAAATATATATTTTAGAGAACAGAATCAATAGTCTCCCTTTTGGTTATAAGTATGTGTTATGATATTGGGTTGGGAAATTTAACAGGCTACCGCCATCTTTTTACTGATTTATATATGTTAGAACCAAGCAATAACCAAACCAACGAGTGGAGATGTAATCAGCCTTGGTATTTAAATGGAAACTTAAAGAATGTGAAAAATATCAAATAAGTCTTATTGAAGAAATAACCGGGGTGAAAGTAGATTAAACAAATAAGCGGATAAATTTAATTTCAAATAAGTTGGAGGATGTAAAGAAAAAAAATCCTTGAATGAACTGAAAACTTTGATGTTTATCAATTGAACAATGGAAAAACAATTTACTACAATCTCAAAATGACATGTGGCTCAGGAGGTGGTCAAATAAGAGCCTTAAGAGAAGTTTATCATTTCATTAGTGCTCAAAAAGGTACTTTAATCAAGAACTAAGTTCCAAGTTATTCTTTGTGAATATACTCGATGGAAATGAATGTGATAAGAAAATTAAGCTATTCCCTAAAGTAGAACATGGAAAAATATTCTGTGGTTCGCTCTTTGAGTGGAATGAAAATATGAAAGGGAAGAAGTGCTTTCATCAGAAAGTCTCAATCTTTCATAGTCTCAATTTTACATTTGCTTGTTTGTGAGGCTCGGGGAGAGGTGGGGAGAAAATGAGTCTCAATTTTACATTTGCTTGTATGGGAGGCTCGGGGATAGGTGGGGAGAAAATGAATCTCAATTTTAAATTTGCTTGTATGGGAGGGAAGGAGATAGGTGGGGAGAAAATGAGCCTCCTATTTTGAGATTTTTGGGCCTGGGTCAGAAAGTTTTTCCCTTTTCCCCCTTTCATTTGAATGGGTGTTCCAGAAACCACATTTATCATCTATTCCCGCCCCTCATTCTGCCTTCCCTTCCCCTCATGCTGCCTTCTTACACTCCTCTCACACTGCCTTACCTTCACCTCCCCTCATGCTACCTTCCCTTATCCTTATGCTGCCTTCCCTTCCCCTTATGCTGCCTTCCCCTCTCCTCATGTTGCCTTCCCCTCCCCTTATGCTGCTTACCTTCTCCTCATCCGCATGCTCCCTTCCTTTCCCCTCATGCTTCCTTCTTCCCCTCCTCTCACGCTGCCTTCCCTTCACATCCCTTCATGCTACCTTTCCTTCCCACCCCTCCCCTCATTCTTACCTCCTCCCAAAGCCCCTCCTACTCCACCCACATTGGACATCTCTGGGCAGTGTTTGGGTAGTGTTTAGTATGACCCTTTTGGACGAGCTGTTTTAACATACCCCATTTCGTTCAATCCTGTAATAATGTCGGCAGATGGGACCACCCCCCTCCCACTTCGCCTCAACTCCCCCTATAAAATGCAAGTCAAGATCCCCCCCCCCTTTCTACCTCAAGTAACCCTACCAAATGCAACTCCAGAACTTTTGCATTTTTATGCCTCCAGTGACGAAGTCGCCGGTGGCATTATGTTTTTGGGTCATCAGTACATACACACATAATTACGTACATCCGACCGTGCTAATTTTCTCTATTTTCTCTGCAACCACTTATCCGATTGACACAAAATTTTTAGCATCGGTGTGACTCCTCATGTAGAATGTTTCTCTGATGATTATGACATCATAGGTCACATGTTGTGGTGGCTATGTTGAAAAAAAGGAAAAACTTTGGTCCTCTGTATCTCTGAAACCGCTCCATGGAAATACTTGATTTTCATATCAGCTTACTGAATTCAACCACCAATTATTTGAGGTCATTAAGACCAAACGGTCAACATAAGCCAAAGGTCAACAACTTCGGTGTGATTTCCTCAATTTTCATCCCGTTGACTTGAAATTTGAAGAGGATTTGTGTTTGAGGTCAGAGACCATGAATTATTTTTGAGGTCAACAGAGGCCAAAGGTCAATAACTGAGGTGGTATTTCTAAAATCCTCAACTTTCATCTTATTGACTTGAAATTTGAAGAGGATTTGCATATTTGGTCATTGAAGTCAACCACCAATTATTGTTGTGGTCACCATAGGCCAAAAGGTCAACATAGGCCAAATTTCTAAAATTGTCAATTTTCATCCAATTGACTTGAAATTTGAAGAGGATTTGCATTTTTGGTCTTTGAAGTGAACCATCAATTATTTTGAGGTCTTATTTGTTTTCTGGATTTCACAAGTATCGCGCTATGCATGACGTCTTTCTTGTTACTTACGAAAATTGAAGATTTTTTTCTCGTATATTGGTTGGTCTTATGCATTATTATGACGAAAATTGAAAATTTTCTTCATTTGTCGGTCTGTCTCATTTGTTACGCCTCGGCACGGCTTGGCTCGGAATTTATACTGTGAATATGATAACTCGCGACTGCTTTCAGTTATCTTTGTCACACTTAATCAGAGTATTCCGAAGGACAAAAGTGAGACTGGCAATGTTTTTTGACTATATATGTCAAAGGTCAAGGTGACAGTGACGTCATTTGCATGATTTTTGTCATACTTGTCAGGCTACCGCGTTCTTGTTACTTGGCGACATTTTTTTGCCAAGTCTGCTGGTCTGTAGCATTTGTCTGTTAATCAGTCTGGCTGTTTGTCACATAATTTTTAGTTACAGTTTTCAAGCAATCATTATGAAATTTATGTATGTAGGTGACCAACCAAGGATGGCAACACATAATTTTGGTGAATGTCCAAATCCGCATCTGGAAACTAGAATTTCTCAAGAGATTCTTCACCATTGAGAGATGGGGGCTAAAAACGACATTGCATGATATCTCAAAAAGTTGTGGACGAGTTATGATAAAACTAGGTGGATGATTGGTTAGGTGACAAGAACAAGCCGATTCAATTTTGGTTAAGGTCTGGATTCAGAACCGACCTTTCAGTGGCATACAAAATGTAAACTATTCAGTCTGGTGGAGGTATGCACACTATCGAGTGCCATTCCATTTCGCCAAGTGTCACTCGATGAGGTTTTTCCGAAATACCCGAATGTGTATTGAGCCTACAAAATGTTCGGTTTTGTGCACAGAACATTTTACAGAGCACTGCTATGAAACAACAGAGATGGCTAGAGCCTGTGGTTATCAGCCAAGATTGAGAGAGGATGCCGTCCCCATGATGAAGTGGAAGAAACAGCCATCACTCGAAACTTACACCATCTCTACCCAGCTACCGGCACATGTACATGGGCGATTTGAGCGGTGAATCAAACACCTGTTGCCATTACCGGCAATTACCACAAGAGCACCTGAAAATACTTTTCCATTATCAACACAAATTTCTACTAATCAAACGAACCACCATCTATTTATAGTGGAGAGAAAGTATGTATTTATGTATATTTGTATGTATGTATCATCATTCATCATCTACTACTCCGAGAGGATTTGACCGAGGACACTAAAAACCCGAAGATGCTACAACTCCCCACCCCCCCTCAACCATCACCCAACTACCCCCCAGTACCCACCACCACTCCACACCCCTCTCCACCGGAGCACCACTCTCCACACCACTGGGGCGGGACATCGTCATCTCACAGACATGATGGTAGGACACAGTACGGACACAAATAGCGTTCGGAAGAACTATGTAATGGGACGACCCTAGAACACACAAGACACCTGGTCATCCTGCAATGATGTGGAAAAGCATTTGTCACCCATTTTGTCTGCAATCTCTGAGTGTTCTTGGCGATGATGGGTATTTCTGCTCGAATAATATAAAAACTGATTTATCAAGCAATACGAAATTCCTCCCTTTTCGACCATCAATTGAATGGAAAATCGAACCCTTCCAAGCTGTAGTTAACACGTGACCAGCGTTTCGATCTTTTTACCACCTCCATCTTCACATCCGCCATCCTCTGAATCACTCACATGAGGCTCAAAACGATTTGGCTCCTCAATCCTCCTCAAAAAATTTAACCCGAAGGGAAACATGAAAACCCCAAAAACGTTTCCACCACTAATTTTGTCTTCAATCGTTCCTTCAAAATCCCACTGATCAGTTTCATCACACTGAGGACCTTCAGAGTTACTGATGACAGTGGAATCAGTGTTGGAATCAGAGGTTGACTTGCAGTTTCTCAATGTGAAACCGCCGTTTGGATCAAGGGAGGGTTCAATGTGTGATGTCACCAGCGAAATCGAAAATCAACACTCCAGGACTTTTGGACACTTTGTGTTTTGGAAAAAAAAATTATAAATTCAAATTTTCTTCCCCTTTAAATTAGACCATGATTATAATGATTCTCAAGGGTTTTCAGGAAACAAAAAATTATGTTTGGGTTCCCTTTAAAGGTGATATTTAGGGAAAGGAACATTTTGAGGTGTTCCTGTTACTTGAGGTTTCATTCAAGCATCGGAGCGTTTTCAAGTATCACAGCTTTTTGTTTCAAGGGATCTTTTAAGGATTGTCAAGGAACACCAGACAGCTTCAAGTTGTAGCTCTTTTGTTGTGATATTTCCTTTTAAATTATGAAGTGGTTTGAATACATAGCTCTAAAAAATACACATGATTGTCTTCAATCTGCGACTTCCTGATCAAAATGACTGGGTCTTTGATGGACAATTTTTAGATGTTGTTTTAACCAATATATTTGAAAGAAAAAAGGAGCTTTGTTTCAAAATGGTGCTCCAAGAATGATTGTTGATATGAGATTTTTGTGTACCAATTTGGTCATAACAAGGGAGCACTGTTTGGTGGCACTTCATTATACATGGTGGCCTGTGTGAATGTTTCGCACTTTAAAATTTGGCTTCTCAGGTGTTTGCACAGCAGAAGTGCTTTACCTGCCAATAATAGAGTCGGAACTCCTTTGCAACTGTGAGCCGCGTTCACATCAATTGGCCGTCTGCCCAGGTTTTGGGTTCCCAGTGCAGTTTCTCGCTTTGCTGCATCCCTGATTGCAATATGATTCCACTCTGCCTTGTGCATCCGATGTGAAATTTGCTTCCCAATGTCTGCTCGCGCCTTGCATCGTCACGCTCTGCAGCCAGCAAGCTTGGACTTTGATCACATGGTTTATAATTGCCTCGTAATTGTTTGCAGGTAACGCAACGACATTGCTGCTTTGAAATGCCTCTCCCCAAAACGAGTGTTACCATTTGCTTAAGATATTTTTGTTCTCTGGAGCAATGGAAGCGTCTGCTTTCCTTTTGCAGTCAGGGTACCGGTAAACTGAAGCCTCTTTAATGGGATCCACAAAGAGTGGAGAAAAGTTGACCTTTCTGTTTGCCAACAAGTTTGGGTCCAACACGTGGTAGATGAAGAAAAGTATTTTTTTTTTGTTTTTAATTCCTCTTTTGACGAAGTCACTTCAAGTTGAAGCTTTCTTTCTCCCAAGGCATTTCCAATTCAAATGCTCATCCTGGTTCATTGAACGTCTCATTTCATTCGTCCTATAATCGTCTCTCGACCTCAATCTAACTTTGCTGTTAGAAGAGCTCGTTTCGCTTACTGTCTCTTGTTTCTCTTTGGATCTCACTGTGTTTTGGGAACTGTGATTCCGCTGAAAGGATGAGGACTTGTCAGTACGAATCATCAGGGTCATGTTATCTCAACATGTTCAGACTTGTTAAAACACATTCGTGTGCTCATGAATTAAAAGCCATGATAATGAATGAATCAAATACGATAAATGATAAAACACACACACACACACACATCGTTTGATTTTTACCCCGCTCACTCAAAGCAAAAGGCAGGGTGAAGCAAATGGTTCACTTCTGTCTGTCTCCAAACGTCAGTTTATGATCCAGGAACTTCTTAGTTTAAATTAAATTTCATATTTTGAACACTGAAGAACACGAATTGGAACATGAACCTGAAGTTTAGCAGTACTTTGGCTCTTAAGTTGGCAAAATGTGCGAATCTTGTCCGGATTGGGTATACACACACAGAGTGTGAGTATATACACACACAACCCTGAACTGGATCAGAGTTGCGCATTACTACAGTCATAATTGAATTAAATGTCTCGTCGGTGTACTCACCCCGAATGAAACGCAAGAAATTTCCACGCATGGAACAACCAACACCGAACGAAGGAATTCCACGACAGCGCGATGTCACCAAACTGTACCTTTAAATTCAGGGAAACATTACTTGCAATCACTGGTGAGTGAGGAATTGTTTTTTTTTTTTTTTACTCCGTCTGCCTGTCTGGAAGTGAAACAAAATTGAAAATCATTCCAAACAGGACACTTACTGTTGTTATGGATGTTGTAAAGGACACAAACAGCAGGCACGAATAACTAATGTGACGTTTAAATAAGGTGGTGTGAAAGACGCTGCATCAATGGCGGTAAACTTCCGAAAAAAAATGTTTGTTTGTTTTTCCCACGACCTTCAAAATATTATTTTGTT
This sequence comes from Eptatretus burgeri, assembly GCF_056783735.1. Taxonomy (NCBI): domain Eukaryota; kingdom Metazoa; phylum Chordata; class Myxini; order Myxiniformes; family Myxinidae; genus Eptatretus; species Eptatretus burgeri. Next base: position 107,577,259 of record NC_140967.1, on the reverse strand, counting down.
TAAATTTAATTATATAATTGAACTTTGTAGAACACAAATCACCTTCTTAGCACATCCTCACCTTCTGTTTCGCATTTGAAAAATATTCACACTGTCTCGTGCCCTGAGGGCACAATAATTGTGAGTAACTCAATAATTTTTATCATTATTATTATTATTATTATTAGTTATTTGTTATGCCTTCCTCACCCCCCGCCCAAATTTTTATTTATCTTGTACTTTTTTTTTCCTTTTTTGAGCAGCTCACCCCTGTGTCCCCTCTCTCCGATCCACTGGTGCATTAATTATACAGTCCTATGGGTATGTTCCATTACCAAAAGCTTGTAGATCGCTCGCCAAGGGGTTTAAGCACTCAAGCAAGGACTCCAACGAAACTGTTGATAAGGAATGGCTAGCTCGGCAACTGAAAACAAGCTGGGTTAGTGATGGAACACAACCCTGAACTGGATCGGAGTTGCACATTACTACAGTCATAATTAAATGAAATGTCTCGGATGGTGAATGAAAAATGTTGAGACGTTGAATAATATAATTTTAGTCCTCGATGAAATGTATGTTGTTGAATGAAATATTTTGAGATTTGTGTGATGTTTTTTTTTAATGGTGAATGAAATGTCTTTTGAGTAAATGAAATATTTTGAGGGGTGGGATGGAGGATCCCGTGTGCAGAAGTGAATGAAAGAAGTCTCTGTTAAAGGCACAAACACTACACCGTATGTGCGATCAAGACCTTCCTTCTCAAATCTCTCGCGACCTGTGTTGGCCACCGGCTCAGGACGCTCGTTTCACGTGATGTCGTCTCTTCCAGGCGTTGATGTCTCGGCCAGCACAGGGATACCTGCGTGTCTTCCTGCGTGTCTTCATCGTGTCTTCCTGCGAGACGAGCCCGTACATGCAGAAACAGTAGCGTCGGTTCAAAAAGGGCACTAATAACACCAGCGGCTGAAACGCCGCTCACAGCAAAGGGCACATCTAGAAGACAGGTGTCTCAATATTGACGGTTGGGAAAGAAAAGCCAAGTAAAAGAAAACGATTGGCTCTCCTTTCGCTCAGATTTACTGTGCATGCACTTGATGACCCGTTAAAGTCTATAGACGAATCGTATAACCACCATTTTCAAAAGCACTGCGGAGAGGAGAAAACCATGGCAGGTTTTGCAATTTGCTAAGGAAAAGATTTTCTCAACTGTTTTAGAGCAGAAACCCTGACGAGTGAAGGCTCCGTAACTCATGTGACAACTCAAAATGGACAGCCACACACCAGGGAGAGTATGCTCCAGATGACGACACAATCGTTTGTTTTGTTAAACATGTTCTGTTATTTCCATCATTGTTATAATGTATTGGGTGTACCGGTTCTGCACACTGCTGCATGAGACCGTACATTTTGAGCATCTGTAATTAATTTTCCTTTCCCACCACGTCAGCTACCAAAGCTAAGACCCAGTGACCGCAATGGACTCCTCACGCGCATTTTGGAAGAAACTCGAGCTCACGCACCGGGCGCGTGACCTCTCCGAAAATTCGAGTGCCGGCTGAGCAAGACCGCAGACTCGCTCGTCGGTGCACTCGCCCAGAATTAAACGCAAGAAACTTCCACGCACGGAACAACCAACACCGAACGAAGGAATTCCACGACAGCGCGATGTCACCAAACTGTACCTTTAAATTCAGGGAAACATTACTTGCAATCACTGGTTCGCAATTGCTAACAATGCGCAAGAGCAACGAGAAACGCAAACGAGGGTTCGTCGGTTCACCGTCAATTTGAACGACGAATGAAGTGAGTAAAATTTTGTCCGATACACTGGCATGGGAAATTTCAGGCAAATCCATGGATTTCTTTGTATTTAACAGACACAACGATTGTGTAACAGCGCTCGGATTGTGCGTCATAAAGAGGAAAACAAAACGAAGAAAGGTCACGAGTTAAAGGCTGTGCATAGTCTGTAGTTGACCTCATACTGTAGCCTCTCACAACTCTCGCACCTGCAGCGCATAGTCCAACCACCCCAGTGTTCACCCATTCGTCCTGTCCGCCCGTCCATCCATCTTCCCATCCATCTCTCCACCCATCCATCTATCCATCCATCCGTTCATACATTTGTCTTCCTGTATTTCTGGCCACCCGTCCTTGCACTCATATATCTGCCAGTTTGTATGCTCATACACCCGTCAGTCTGCCTGTGTGATGGGTCTGTTCGCCCGGCTGTCTGTCCACCGCCTGTCCAACCTGTCCACCTTCCCGCCCATCTCCCCATCTCACCACCCACCCACCCATCCTTTCATCTGTCCACCTGTCAGTCTATCCGCCTGTTTGTCAGTTCAGTTCATTCTTCCTTCCACCTGCTCGGCTGAGGCACCACACCGTACATTGATGGTGGCACATGAGTTGATGTATCAAACGGAGTCTCCTGACTCGAACCTTCCAAAAGTTTATTTTACTAAAGAACCGTTCGTCGTTCCCACAACGATAAGTAAGTTTAAACATCGGAATAAATGGCACAATCCGAGACTTTCATTATATCGTCAAGCTTTTAATGATTTTAGATCAACTTTGTCCTGGATGGTGTTTTGAACATGACGAAGTACGTTCCGTGTTGCACTTCATGCCATTCATTTATGGTTGCCCGAAAGAATGAAACACAATGACGAGAAACATATCGAGACCAGAATCGTGAAACTAGAGTCTGCTGGTGCGGTGACCATTCCCTGTAAACGAACCGAGATCTTCCTCCGAGGTCACGACCCAAAGCCAACGCATGAAAGGAACACAAACAACACACAGCGTCCCATGTATGTGTCAAGCGGAGTCACCGTGCGTGCAGCAATTTTGAGGATCTCTTAACAGCAGACATTATATCCCTTGTTAAGTACAACGGTGGAAGAAAAACATTTGAATAATACTATATCAGTGTTTGTGAACAATTCAAATGAACAAGTTTGTTTAATTTTGTTAATTTATACCATTTCTTGATTTCTCAACTTCTGTTCAAGTTTCCGATAAAATTGTTTTTTGGGACATACTGTAATCATATTTGGCCTTGCTGGACCACACTGTGGAGTTATTGGGATGTAAAACGCCAAACGATTAATTTTGAAAATTTAGTTACATATAGTTTAGCCATATATGCATGAGCTCTCCATTTCGACCCTACACATGTTAAGCGCAAAGCGGGGATAAGCAATTGGTTTACCATGTTTGTCCGTCCATCCACAAACGTCAGTTTACCATTGACGAACTACTTGATTTGAATTGAATGTCATATTTACCTCCACCACCAAGGGTGAAGGAGGTTATGTTTTCACTACTTTCTGTCTGTTTCTTTGTTTGTCTATTTGCTTGTGGACACGTTGGGTGTGTGACAAGGATGAATTGATTCAATTTTGGTGAAGATCTGGATATGGATAGGAGAATTATGTATTTTTGAAAGTGGTTCTTCACCATTGAGAGATCGGGCAAAGACGATATAGTACTGTATATCATGATATTTCAAAAATATATTGGGAACGATATCGATATGTTCTCATTGATAAGCATTATGTGGTGGAGGTATGTGCTCTACCGAGTGCCAGGTTCTAGCTTGAACATAAATTTGAAAACAAACCTGTAGTTTAACAGTATTCAGTAATTTGGCTCTGAATTTGTCCAGATCGCATATGCACAGAGATGAAGGAATGAGATAATATATTTTTCTGGCAGTCAAACAAAATTGAAAATCATTCCAAACATGAGACCAATTGTTTTTAAGGACGTTATAAAGAACACAAACGAAGAACTAATGCAACATGTCAAATAAGATGGTGTAAAAAAAAGCTACATCAACAGCTGGAAACTTCCGAAAATAATATTTTTCCACAACCTTTAAAATATTAATTTTATTAGCCCCCATTGAACTTGGTCCGAAACGTTGGTTTTGGATTTGGTCTCGATTTTCGTGTCCGTGCGCGCGTGCGTCCGCAACCATATCTCGAACACGTATGGACCGATTTTATTCGTATTTGATAAAAGACAACACATGATGGTATACATATGCATGTCATTTTTTTTGGACATTAGATCCAAGATGGCCGACTGGCAGCCATTTTAGTTGTAAAAACAAACAAACCGGTGTCGAACAC
>NC_140967.1:107490638-107568138 GCF_056783735.1 Eptatretus burgeri | reverse complement strand
TGCCAAGGTACACACAGTTATCATCGGTATTCCATGTCATGCCAAGGTACACTCACTCATCATTGGTATTCCACCTCATGCGAAAGTACACACAGTCATCACGGTATTCCACATCATTCCAAGGTACACACAGTCATCATCTGTATTCCAGGTCATGCCAAGGTCCACACAATCATCATCGGTATTCGACGTCATGCCAAGGTACACACAATCATCATCGGTATTCCACGTCATGCCAAGGTACACACATTCATCATCGGTACTCCACAACATGCCAAGGTACACACAGTTATCATCGGTATTCCACGTCATGCCAAGGTACACTCAATCATCAGTATTCTACATCATGCTAAGGTACACACAGTCATCATCAGTATTCCACGTCATGCCAAGGTACAGTCAGTTATCATCAGTATTCCACGTCATGCTAAGATACACACAGTCATCACCGGTATTCCACGTCAGGACAAGGTACACACAATCATCATCAGTATTCCACATCATGCAAAGGAGCACAGTCATCACCGGTATTCGACGTCATGCCAAGGGACACTCGGTCATCATCAGTATTCCACGTCATGCCAAGGTACACTCAGTCATCATCAATATTCCACGTCATGCTAAGGTACACTCTGTCATCACCAGTATCCCACATCATGCCACGGTACACACAGTCATCATCAGTATTCCACATCATGCAAAGGAGCACAGTCATGACCGGTATTCGACGTCATGCCAAGGGACACTCGGTCATCATCGGTATTCAACGTCAGGCCAAGGTACAAACAGTCATCATCGGTATTCGACGTCATGCCAAGGTACACACAGTCATCATCGGTATTCCATGTCATGCCAAGGTACACACAGTCATCATCGGTATTCCATGTCATGCCAAGGTCCACACAGTCATCATCGGACTCCACATCATGCCAAGATACACACAGTCATCATCATTATTCCATGTCATGCCAAGTTACACACAGTCATCATCGGTATTCCACATCATGCCAAGATACACACAGTCATCATCAGGATTCGACATCATGCCAAGGTCCACACAGTCATCATCGGACTCCACGTCATGCCAAGGTACACACAGTCATCATCGGTATTCCACGTCATGCCAAGGTACACAAAGTAATCATCAATATTCCATGCCATGCCAAGGTACACTCAGTCATCATCGGACTCAACATCATGCCAAGATACACACAGTCATCATCATTATTCCATGTCATGCCAAGTTACACACAGTCATCAACGGTATTTCACATCATGCCAAGATACACACAGTCATCATCAGGATTCGACGTCATGCCAAGGTCCACACAGTCATCATCGGACTCCACATCATGCTAAGATACACACAGTCATCTTCAGTATTCCACGTCATGCCAAGGTACACTCACTCATCATTGGTATTCCACCTCATGCGAAAGTACACACAGTCATCATCGGTATTCCACATCATTCCAAGGTACACACAGTCATCATCTGTATTCCAGGTCATGCCAAGGTCCACACAATCATCATCGGTATTCCACGTCATGCCAAGGTACACACAATCATCATCGGTATTCCACGTCATGCCAACGTACACACATTCATCATCGGTACTCCACAACATGCCAAGGTACACACAGTTATCATCGGTATTCCACCTCATGCCAAGGTACACTCAGTCATCATCAGTATTCTACATCATGCTAAGGTACACACAGTCATCATCAGTATTCCACGTCATGCCAAGGTACAGTCAGTTATCATCAGTATTCCACGTCATGCTAAGGTACACACAGTCATCACCGGTATTCCACGCCAGGACAAGGTACACACAATCATCATCAGTATTCCACATCATGCAAAGGAGCACAGTCATCACCGGTATTCGACGTCATGCCAAGGGACACTCGGTCATCATCAGTATTCCACGTCATGCCAAGGTACACTCAGTCATCATCAATATTCCACGTCATGCTAAGGTACACTCTGTCATCACCATTATCCCACATCATGCCACGGTACACACAGTCATCATCAGTATTCCACATCATGCAAAGGAGCACAGTCATGACCGGTATTCGACGTCATGCCAAGGGACACTCGGTCATCATCGGTATTCAACGTCATGCCAAGGTACAAACAGTCATCATCGGTATTCGATGTCATGCCAAGGTACACACAGTCATCATCGGTATTCCATGTCATGCCAAGGTACACACAGTCATCATCGGTATTCCATGTCATGCCAAGGTCCACACAGTCATCATCGGACTCCACATCATGCCAAGATACACACAGTCATCATCATTATTCCATGTCATGCCAAGTGACACACAGTCATCATCGGTATTCCACATCATGCCAAGATACACACAGTCATCATCAGGATTCGACATCATGCCAAGGTCCACACAGTCATCATCGGACTCCACATCATGCTAAGATACACACAGTCATCATCAGTATTCCACGTCATGCCAAGGTACACTCACTCATCATCGGTATTCCACCTCATGCGAAAGTACACACAGTCATCATCGGTATTCCAAATCATGCCAAGGTACACACAGTCATCATCCGTATTCCAGGTCATGCCAAGGTCGACACAATCATCATCGGTATTCCACGTCATGCCAAGGTACACACATTCATCATCAGTATTCGACGTCATGCCAAGGTACATACAGTCATCATAGGTATTCCACATCATGCCAAGGTACACACAGTCATCATCGGTATTCGACGTCATGCCAAGGAACACACAATCATCATCGGTATTCGATGTCTTGCCACTGAACACACAGTCATCATCAGTATTCCACATCATGCCAAGGTACACAGTGTCATCATCGGTATTCCACGTCATGCCAAGGTACACACAATCATCATCGGTATTCAACGTCTTGCCAAGGTACACACAATCATCATTGGTATTCCATGTCATGCCAAGGTACACACAATCATCATCAGTATTCCAGATCATGCCAATTTACACACAATCATCATCGGTACTCCACATCATGCCAAGATACACACAGTCATCATCGGTATTCCACGTCATGCCAAGGTACACACAATCATCATCAGTATTCCACGTCAGGTGAAGGTACACACAGTCATCATCGGTATTCCACATCATGCCAAGGTACACAAATCATCATCGGTATTCCACGTCATGACAAGGTACACTCAGTCATCATCAGTATTCCACGTCATGCCAAGGTACACACAGTCATCATCGGTATTCCACATCATGCCAAGGTACACAGTCATCATCGGTATTCCACGTCATGCCAAGGTACACACAATCATCATCAGAATTCCACGTCAGGTGAAGGTACACACAGTCATCATCGGTATTCCACGTCATGCCAAGGTACACAAAGTCATCATCAATATTCCATGCCATGCCAAGGTACAATCAGTCATCAGCAGTATTCCACGTCATGCGAAGGTACACACAGTCATCATCGGTATTCCACATCATGCCAAGGTACACAGTCATCATCGGTATTCCACGTCATGCCAAGGTACACACGGTCATCATCGGACTCCACATCATGCCAAGATACACACAGTCATCATCGGTATTCCACGTCATGCCAAGGTACACACAGTCATTATCGGTATTCCATGTCATGCCAAGGTACACACGGTCATCATCGGACTCCACATCATGCCAAGATACACACAGTCATCATCGGTATTCCACGTCATGCCAAGGTACACACAGTCATCATCGGTATTCCATGTCATGCCAAGGTACACACGGTCATCATCGGACTCCACATCATGCCAAGATACACACAGTCATCATCGGTATTCCACATCATGCCAAGTTACACACAGTCATCATCAGTATTCCACGTCATGCTAATGTACACTCAGTCATCATCGGTATTCCACCTCATGCCAAGGTACACACAGTCATCATCCGTATTCCACGTCATGCCAAGGTCCACACAATCATCATCAGTATTCGACGTCATGCCAAGGTACACACAATCATCATCGGTATTCCACGTCATGCCAAGGTACACACAGTTATCATCGGCATTCCACGTCATGCCAAGGTACACTCAGTCATCATCAGTATTCCACATCATGCTAAGGTACACACAGTCATCATCGGCATTACACGTCATGCCAAGGTACAGTCAGTTATCATCAGTATTCCACGTCATGCTAAGGTACACACAGTCATCACCAGTATTCCATGTCAGGACAAGGTACACACAATCATCATCAGTATTCCACATCATGCAAAGGAGTACAGTCATCACCGGTATTCGACGTCATGCCAAGGGACACTCGGTCATCATCGGTATTCAACGTCATGCCTAGGTACACTCAGTCATCATCCGTATTCCACGTCATGCCAAGGTCCACACAATCATCATCGGTATTCGACGTCATGCCAAGGTACACACAATCATCATCGGTATTCCACGTCATGCCAAGGTACACACAGTTATCATCGGCATTCCACGTCATGCCAAGGTACACTCAGTCATCATCAGTATTCCACATCATGCTAAGGTACACACAGTCATCATCGGCATTACACGTCATGCCAAGGTACAGTCAGTTATCATCAGTATTCCACGTCATGCTAAGGTACACACAGTCATCACCAGTATTCCATGTCAGGACAAGGTACACACAATCATCATCAGTATTCCACATCATGCAAAGGAGCACAGTCATCACCGGTATTCGACGTCATGCCAAGGGACACTCGGTCATCATCGGTATTCAACGTCATGCCTAGGTACACTCAGTCATCATCCGTATTCCACGTCATGCCAAGGTCCACACAATCATCATCGGTATTCGACGTCATGCCAAGGTACACACAATCATCATCGGTATTCCACGTCATGCCAAGGTACACACAGTTATCATCGGCATTCCACGTCATGCCAAGGTCCACACAATCATCATCGGTATTCGACGTCATGCCAAGGTACACACAATCATCATCGGTATTCCACGTCATGCCAAGGTACACACAGTTATCATCGGCATTCCACGTCATGCCAAGGTACACTCAGTCATCATCAGTATTCCACATCATGCTAAGGTACACACAGTCATCATCGGCATTACACGTCATGCCAAGGTACAGTCAGTTATCATCAGTATTCCACGTCATGCTAAGGTACACACAGTCATCACCAGTATTCCATGTCAGGACAAGGTACACACAATCATCATCAGTATTCCACATCATGCAAAGGAGCACAGTCATCACCGGTATTCGACGTCATGCCAAGGGACACTCGGTCATCATCGGTATTCAACGTCATGCCTAGGTACACTCAGTCATCATCCGTATTCCACGTCATGCCAAGGTCCACACAATCATCATCGGTATTCGACGTCATGCCAAGGTACACACAATCATCATCGGTATTCCACGTCATGCCAAGGTACACACAGTTATCATCGGCATTCCACGTCATGCCAAGGTACACTCAGTCATCATCAGTATTCCACATCATGCTAAGGTACACACAGTCATCATCGGCATTACACGTCATGCCAAGGTACAGTCAGTTATCATCAGTATTCCACGTTATGCTAAGGTACACACAGTCATCACCGGTATTCCACGTCAGGACAAGGTACACACAATCATCATCAGTATTCCACATCATGCAAAGGAGCACAGTCATCACCGGTATTCGACGTCATGCCAATGGACACTCGGTCATCATCGGTATTCAACGTCATGCCAAGGTACACTCAGTCATTATCAGTATTCCACGTCATGCCAAGGTACACTCAGTCATCTTCGTTATTCCACGTCATGCGAAGGTACACTCAGTCATCACCAGTATTCCACGTCATGCCAAGGTACACACAGTCATCATCGGTATTCCACATCATGCCAAGGTACACACAGTCATCATCGGTATTCCACGTAATGCCAAGGTACACACAATCATCATCGGTATTCCACCTCATGCCAAGGTACACACAATCATCATTGGACTCCACATCATGTCAAGATACACACAGTCATCATCGGTATTCCACGTCATGCCAAGGTACACACAGTCATCATCGGTATTCTACGTCATTCCAAGGTACACACAGTCATCATCGGTATTCCACGTGATGCCAGGAAAGCGATGATATCGGCCATTTCATGTGCACAGCCCGTTCGAGCTCTCACTGATTGATTCTGTTTTTGTTTCTAATGAACCAAAGCCTTAATGGTGTTTCACTGTTTAAAAAAAAAAACACAACACACAGCGCTTCATTTAAAGTCCCACTTCATTTGGCGAATTAACATGCAATGAGCCTATTATAGTGGGGGAATGAAACACTGCTTAATGAGACTGTTTGGAATATTTATTTGTACATGAATATTCATGAGCTTTTCATGAATACCTCGAAGTCAACAACAGATTAATTGTGCAAGCTTTTATCCAGCAGCCAAAGCCGACGCTCCGAATTACTCGTTTATATAAGGAAAGCTCTTTAGTTGGAGTCCATTGTACAGCTATAGCCTGCACTTTGTCTTCTCATTCATCCCTCCCTCACCATGCAACGTCTTTCATTCTGCAGCCATCACTTCCAATTGCTATTCATCTGCCACTGATCCAGTTCGAAGTCTGCTCGATGTTATTTATTTCATTTTGCTCAACTGCCATGTTGAAAGAAAATGCGGCGCAGACTTTTCCTCGTCACGGGCCGAGCAACAACCTGGGGGAAACGTGCGTAAGGAAACCTGGGGGAAACCTGGGGGAAACCTGGGGGAAATGTGAGGGAAACCTGGGTGAAACCTGAGGGAAACGATACAGCTCGGTGGGAAATGTGACAATGGCGTCCAAAGAGGGCCTCGCAAACTCAAGTGGATTGTGCCCACTTTAACACAGGCACAAGGCATTGACATTCGACGGTCTCACATTTTATTGTCAAAAACAACCAATTGGCAATTAGTTTTGGCTCGTTGCTCGAGCCGCGATTCGCACCGCCATCTTGAATTGCTGCCACGATGTGCGGCCTCGGCCCAAAGGGCTCACGATTTCTGTATTGGGCGCAATTCGAGTGCCAACATAATTATATGCACTTTAATATCTCGGTGCACGATACTTGTGCGGTCATGCAAACTTTGAGATAATTGTTCGATAGTTATTTCCCGATTGATAAGTGTAGGCCTACATATAAGGTGTCGACGCTTCATTTAATATAGCTTTGCGTTTTTTGGACTCGAAGGCTTCATTGGAATGGAAGATAAAAAGCACCAACAAATGAAGGGGTGTGTGAACGCAACAACTTTCTTCCTGGATTCATAAACGCAACATGTCGCCACGTCCACGTCTCTTACGCAAGAACGACTCCGATCACCGTCCCTGTGTCCTCTTCGTGGAGGAACTTCCCACCAATATGGCGGCAACTGCGTTTGATTCAGACATCTGACATCACAAATTAATCTTGTTTGTTCCTGAGATCCTTCTCAATAACCAAACGCTCTTCGTGGAAAACTAAAGCAAATCAGACGCGTGCGAACAGAATGACTTTCCATACTGTACTGTAGTTATAATGTGGAGATATTGCATTGTGAAGCATGCTGTCGTTTATCGAAAATAAAAGATGGAGGACAGTAAAGAAAAGAAAAATCGATGATTCCATATGAACGATCTCCCTGATTGATCACAGAAAGGAGAGCTCAAACAAGTCTGTTGCAGCCACTGCAGGACGTCCTGAAGTCCTCCATCAAATATTGTTCAAGACGAGTCCTTGACAAACTCACCATGCCTGTCAAGCATGGGGTGATAAAAGAGAGTAGCCGTGGGAATTGAAGCCACGCAAATTAGCAGAGAAAGAGACAAGTTTTACAGGTGCTAACACCTTTCAGTCTCAGGTGTGACTTTGAAATGCACCAGAGGGTGCAAGAAGATCCAGGTGGAAAGGTATGAAGGAAGGCTTTGGACATTTCTATGAAAGAGAGGCAAAGAGGTTGACTGGAGGCTGGTCGTGGTTGGAGTACACACAAACTAATGTATTTATTATGTTTAATAATTTATTTTATCCACACGGTAATTCGGCTACAGCAAGTCGGTTTTGCTGAGAGAGGCAAGACAAGGAACCCGCAACACGAGCCGAGGTTCCTTTGAAGTGCGTGTTGGTTCGTCATGTTTTTCATCTCTACTTTTGCTGTTTTGACAAACCGCGTGCCAGAGTGCTTGGTACGTGTAAGCGTCAGCTAGGCCGAGTCCTGGCTAATGTGCATGAGTCAGCATTATAATGTCTCACACCTGACTAAACATCACTTGTGAAAGATACGCGTCGCTTGTTTTGTGCCTCGATCCATCGTTTATGACAGATGTCCGTTCTTGTTTCCACTGGAATTCCATCACCAGATTTGCTGTCAAACCAGTGAGATCGTCAAGATACTTATAACCCAACACCATTTCATACTTTGGGGGTATAAGAGTCGTTACAATGTGAACATTATGCTAAAAAAATACTTCAGTAAGAATAATAAAGATCGCTCTCTTGGATGATTGAGAAACTTCTCTCAATGATCCGGAGGATGGAAATTTTAAAAAATGGAGGGTTACAGATGATGCAAACACAAATGATGTAAACTGATGTATAGATACGTAACAAGTCTTGCTCTTTCTTTTAAGAGTGAAATTTTATAGACAAACTAGAAGGGCACCTCCACTATGTAATGCCTGATCCATGAGAACATATCGGGCCAAATACATTTATGAAATATCATGCTAGACAGTACAATATCGTTTATGGCCCTATCTCTCAATGGTGAAGAATTACTTTAAAAATTAAATAATTCTCCTATCCAGATCCAGATTCGGATCTTCACCAAAATCTAATCAGTTCGTCCTTGTCACACACCAAACCAGTCCACAAAATTTAATCCGGATCCTTTCACATCTTTTTGAGATAACGTCTACACAAACAGACAGAAATTGGTGAAAACATAACCTCCGTCACCTTGGGTGGCAGAGGTAAAAATCCGTCAGAAATCAGGCTCATTGCTTGATTTAGGATCCACTGAAAGAACAACTCAAGTCCATTACTGTAGCAAAATTTATTTCCAGATTTCTTTGAAAGCTAATTGTTTCCCTCCATGATATAAAGGCTCACTGGCACCTGGAACTTCTCACACCCGTCAAGTTCCGAGAAAAGTTGACCGGAGATTTTTCATGTTGGAGCTCACAAGCAGTGTTTTGGTCCGAGGAAAACATTTTTCCACTAAATCAATCGATACATATAATAAATGTGAGTGTGTGTCAGTCAGTAAGTGTGTCACGTCCATAACTCCAAAACCATCAAATCTCCCGGCCCCAAACTTTTCATGCATACTAAGGGAACGCCAAGGGAGCGCATGAATGAAAACTGAGTAACTTGGTAAATATCAACACCCCTTTTGAAGATAATTAACTCATCTCGTCATGAAGAAAACATAAACAGGTTTATCCTTGGTTTAAACAGGTTTATAGGGCTCTCAAGGTGCCATTTGCTTCGGCCTACTCAAAAATGCCTTGCCTTGGATCCATGGTGTCCTCTCACGGACTAAATACAGTATTTAATCAAAATCTGTCTGTAGATTTGGAGGATCGGAGCATGTGGGCTAATTAAATGTCGAAATATGGAGTGAAATCTGAAATTTTTAATAGTTAACGATTCTTATAAATATGCACATTTACGTATTTACATTAAGCAACCAAGGCTGTGATCCCTCTTTGTCCATGTTTACAAATTGTCAAAACATTAAACTTAACTTTTTCTGTTGTTCAGAGAATTATATTCCACTGTTCGGAGAAAATGAAGAAAACATGATGAAATGATGCTAAAGTGTAATTTCATCGAGTGCAACAAAAACATAATTACCAAGCTGGATAGCCGCGAAGGCTCCCGCAGCCGAGGCTGGGTTTTCTGTGGACAGATCTCTGGAATTAGGAAGGCAAAATAAATGAAATTAAAGGTCGAATTGAAAGAATGATTACCACAACAGGAGGATTAGAATGAATAAAGCAAAGGGATTTATGATGTACACGTACACTTTAAAAGAAGTTGTGTAGACGCGCACATACACTCTATAATCTTACTATGATTCACCGTCTGTCCGTCTGTCTGTTCCCAGGCACCGCAAAAAAGGCTGAACCGATCGCATCCATTTTTTGTGTGTGTAATCCTGGGACCCCTTGGAGTAAAATAGGCATAAATATAATAACATGACCCCCTTGACGGCTCCCGAAGGGAGTGGGCGCTTCAAATTGCATGAAATGTGCACGTCCACTTGTGTACACTCAACATCACCTCTGAGATTAGGTACAATTTAAAAACTAAAACAACCTGTTGAAAACGAGACAAGGTACGTTTTTATTACAACGAAAAAAGTCATGATAAATAATTGAACTTTTTAATTTAAAAAAAACTCTCTTTTTGGCAGTGTTTTGTACGTACTTTATGCTGTTGAGATGTCCAGCGGTGTGTTCAGTTATCAAGCAGCTAACGAAAGTGCTTGCCAAGGCAGCTGTTCCTGGTCAACGATTGTTAAGAGAGTACTTGCTTGAGTGCTTAAAGCCAATTGGTGAGTGCTGTAAAATAAACTTGGTAACTGAACACACCCCAAATTCATTACATGGTGAGGATAAACATCAATACCATAAATTATTTTGGCCATGTCGATGAATTCGTTCCTCGGGGAAGATTTTGAGACCGACACATGGCAAGTGATGGTGATGGGGAAACTTAGAGGTTGGTAGGAATCGAAAGCGGGTTTTCATTTTAATTATTTATTTTTCCCAAACATGGTTAAAAACACTTTATTCACCGTTAATGACACAATAATTGTCTCATGCCCCCCCCCCCTCTATGCTGTGCATTATGTGTTAGCTCTCATATGAGCCTTGACAATGTATACAAAAAAAGAAATTATAATAATAATGGTATCAGATGTGAAAAATAACTTGATAAAGACGTCACAATGATTGGTAACTTCGGCGAAGGAGGAGTCACGTGACCTATCAAATGGGCTCACTGCTAATTATTAAAAAAACTGAAAATCGTATAAACACAACGTATACATCAATTTAAAGGAAATTTTACTGCTCATCTCATGACAAAACTCTCAAGGGTGAATGAAGAGTTTGTAGAAAAGGTTATACCGCCTGAGCCGACTTCTCCAAATATACACCTTGCGAAAATTATTGGGAGGGAGGGGAAGGAGTGGGGTGGGAGTCCTGAGGAAGGGGAAGGGGTGGGGGTGGGAGTCCTGAGGGAGGGGAAGAGTGGGGGTGGGAGTCCTGAGGGAGGGGAAGGGGTGAGGTTGGAGTCCGGAGGGAGGGGAAAGGGAGGGAAAGGGTGGGGGTGGGATAACAGGAGGTGGGAGTCTGTAAGTTGGAGTCAGGGGAGGGGTGGGGTGGGAGTCCTGAGGGAGGGGAAGGGGTGGGGGTGGGAGTCCGGAGGGTGAGGAAAGGGTGGGGTGGGAGTCCTGAGAGAGGGGAAGGGTTGGGGTTGGAGTCCGGAGGGAGGGGAAAGGGTGGGGTGGGGTAACAGGAGGTGGGAGTCTGTAAGGTGGAGTCAGGGGAGGGGTGGAGTGGGAGTCCTGAGGGGGAAAGAGGTGGGAGGAAGGAGGGGAAAGGGTGGGAGTCCAGAGGGAGGGAAGGGAGGGTGGAGTAGGGTGGGAGGAGGGGAAGGAGTGGTGTGGGAGTTCAAAGGGAGGGAGGGGTAGGGTAGGGTGGAAGGAGGGGAAGAGTGTGGTGGGAATACAGAGGGAGGGGTAGTGTGCGAGGAGGTGGGGGAAGGGGTAGGATGGGAGTTTGGAGGGAGGGGTTCAAGGGGTGTGGTGGAAGAAGGAGGGAGGGAAAAGGTTTGATGAGGTGGGAATTGGGAGGGGTCGGTTGGGAGGAGGGAATGGAAAGGGTGGGTGGGAGTCCGGAGGAATGGGGTGGGGTGGGAGGATGAGGTACCCGAGTACCTTTGCTCGTACTGTATATAATAATCTTAACATGTTTGAAGGATTTTAAAAGTTATTTTTGATTTTATCATGGAATTCGAACTTGTGAGCAACTTGTAAAAATCAAACATAATGGCACATTTTCAGCAGTACCAAATTAAAAGTAGACATATCCAGGAATCGAATTATCACAATGCAGTTATCTTTCTCAATGTATAAATACTGTATATGGTCGCACAAGGAAAACAAACTCCCTTATCCTCTGCTTGGCTCTTTGATTGGTCAGATATCAAACCAAATGGTTCATGCTTTCTCACCACTCAACAAGGGTAATGTATTCAGGATCTTGGATTATTTCTTCATCACCATGAAAAATTGTTTTCTTTCCCATTACTCATAAAAAGGATTTAATTATATCATATATGGACAAGAACAGCAATGGTGGAGTAGAGCATATGCCTCCGCCTCGCTGAACAGTTTACGTTTTGTATCCAATGATAGGCTGGATCTGAATCCAGATCTTAACCAAAATCAAATCGTTTTGTTCTTGTCACCCAACCAACTCATCCACCAAGTTTTATCATAATATCCATCCACAACTTTTTGAAATATCATGCTACACCCTCATCTCATCTCTCAATGGAGAAATATCATTGAAAAACAATAAATAAAAATTCTCGTATCCATATCCAGATCTTCACCAAAATCGAATCAATTCGTCCATGTCACACCCCCCAACATGTCCACCAAGTTTCCTTTGAATCCGTTCACAACTTTTTGAGATAACTTACTCAGAGTAATAAAGACAGAAACGAAACAACCAGACAGATAGGGGTGAAAACATAACCTCGGTCCACCTTCGGAGTCAGAGGTAAATATAACATGAGATCTACCAATATAACTTCTTGAATAACTATAAGCTTGGACTCCTCTCTGTTGCCTATTCATCTGCTGCCTGGTGACCTCTGTGTGCATTCTGAGTGCCGTTGGACGTCATTTCTTCCTCAAACCATAATATATATAAATTGGAATTTTCTTGCATATGCGACATTATCCAGTGTATTATTTGTTGAATTTGCAGCCATATTTTGGGTTTTTTCACCACTATGGTGAGAATACATTGCAATAAAATAAGTTGTTCTCCACAAAGAGGCATCAACGATCGTCTCATGATCATACGTCTCCCACTTGGGAATAGCAAGTTTGTGACAATCATAAGCACCTCTGCCCCGACAATGACAAAGCCTGAGGACATAAAGAACAAATTATAGGAAGATCTGTATGGAGCTATTGCAAGCACTCCAAGGGACGCAAGGTATTGGGAAATGCAACAGCAACAGTATGTTTCTCCTGAGCCTCTGATCCCATTTGGATATGACGATTGGCCTCCCTTGTCAGTGATCACCCAACAGAGCAACATTGTGGATGTTATGGTCACCAGGGTCATGAGAGGTGCAGAGTGATCTACAGACCACAGAATGCTGCGCTCCAAGATGAAGGTCATCATCTCTCAAAAAAAAAGACAGAGGCCCAGAAGGATTAGATCTCCAAAAAAGTTGGCTGTGCAGAAACTGGCATCGACGCAGTGTACTAAAGAGCTTAAGCCTCGACTCGAGGAACAGCTGCCATCCACAGAGAATTCAAGTAAAAATGTTGAACAAGCATGGTCAATCTTCCAATCAGCAGCCCTGAAAGCTGCTACTAATATCCTGGGAATGCAGAGAATAACCCACCAAGACTTGTTTGAAAATGATGAAAACATCAAGGTTCTGCGAAAGGAGAAAAATGCAGCTCATTCAGCATGGCTTGGAAGCAGAGATTGAACTGCTACAATAAAGGGCATTCCAGGGAAGTAA
The DNA here is from genome assembly GCF_056783735.1 of Eptatretus burgeri. Taxonomy (NCBI): domain Eukaryota; kingdom Metazoa; phylum Chordata; class Myxini; order Myxiniformes; family Myxinidae; genus Eptatretus; species Eptatretus burgeri. The sequence continues at coordinate 107,554,335 of NC_140967.1, read as the reverse complement.
AGGGAAACTGCAGTGGAAGCTGTGTGAGACGCAGCACCTTTGGTGTGGCCAATACAGCTAGTGAGCTTCAAGCTTATGCTGATCAACAGAACGTGAGAAACTTTTACATTGCCCTGAAATGCATCTATTTCTGAAATGCATCCTCACTTGGTTATTCACCTATTGGCAGTGCCGATGGGGAATCTCTCCTAACAGAGAAAACATCAACCCAGAACTGCTGGAATGAATATTTTAGAGGTGTGCTCAACTGTCCATCAAACATAAAAGGGTCAGCCATAGAAAATCTTCCACACTGACCCAAACAAGAAAACCTGGATACCGAACCATCTGTTGTGGAGGTAGGGAAAGTGATCAGAACTTTTCCTTTAAGTCAAACTCCCTGCTCTGATGTGCAAAGCAGATGGATCTCCGCTCACCATCGGACTCACACAATGATATCGAGCAATGTGGGATCACAAAATTCTTCCCCAGGAGTTCAGAGATGCCACAATTGTTCTCCTGTACAAAGGGAAAGGACAAAATATTGGTGTGACAATCACAGAGGTATTTCATTGCTAGTGATAGCTGGCAAGGTTCGTGCTGGAGTCATACTCAGTAGACTGATAAGCCACATAGCAGAATGCATAAAGTCAGTGGTTTCAATGACTACTATAAAGTTGGTTGCTTCAGAAAAGGCAGAAGCACTGGTGACATGATCGTCACCCTTCGACAAATACAAGAGAAATGTGGTGAACAACAGACGGTACTCCATTGCACCTTTGTTGACTTAGCAAAGGCGTTTGACACAGTGATCAGGGAAGCATTGTGGAAAGTCTTAGTCCAACTTGGATGTTCTGAAAAATTGGGAGATCTGATATGACAATTTCATGATGCAATGACTGGCGGAGTTGTGGATTGGGTTGAATGCACAGACCCCTTTGACGTCATAAATGGTGTGACGCAGGGGTGTGTTATGGCCCCTGTGTTCTTCAGCCTTGGCTTCGTTGCCATGCTCTTTGGAGCATTTGAAGAGGATGATGATGGAATCCATATCCAGTTCAGAACAGTCACCGATGACTGTGCTCTTATATAAAACACTGAGCATGGCCTCCAGCAGATCCAGAACTGTTTTTCAAATGTAGCCAATAGGTTTGGGCTTACCATCAGTTTAAAGAAAATGGAGGTATTGCAACAACCACCACCCATAACCTTGCTAGAAGATTACCAGACATAGACAACATATTCCAGACACAGAAAGCAGATGGTCCGGTTCCATAAGAAATGCATTTAGAACATCATGGTAATCAAGTAGCAGGATAAGGTTCCCAACACTGTGGTGCTAAATTGAGCAGCCATTATCAAGGCTCAGCTCACGTGGAGTGGACACGTAGTACTTATGACTGATGGCAGGATTCCCATGGGAGTCATACACTCCCGTTTAAACATTGTGATCACTGACAAGGAAGGCCAAGGTGAAGATTCGAGGATTCCATGAAGACAAACTTCAGGAAATGTGGCATGCCCATTTTTGACTGGAAGAGCCAAGCATTGGACAAAACTTCCTGGAGAGCTAACTCAAGGAGAGGTATCACTTATTACAAACAACAGAGTCCAGGAGGCTCAAGGAAAAAAAAAGAATCTAGAAAGAAGAATCAAGCTCAACCAAACCGGCCATTTTTCCAGGTATTCAAAGCAGAAAGCCCTGCGGATCACGAACTGGGCTCTACAGCCGTTCACAGATGCACAATAAACTAGATATCTGCGATCATAAGGTAATCGCCAAAGGTAAGTCACCCCTGGAACCCACGATTCAATGATGGGCAAAAAAATTTCGACCGCCATATGACCTTAACCTTCAACATTTATGAATAAAGTGTAAAAAAAGAAAAGATGTCCACATCTAAAAATTATCGACGAAACTCAACATCATGAAAATCGGAGGATAATTATTCAGGTGATGATCAAAAAGGTGTTTGTTGGTAATTTGGTCACAATCCAAAAAAGTATTTCACTGACACGAATCAAATATCAGGTACACAACTTCAGTGCAGGTACACTATTGTGATGCATGAACAGATTGGAAAGCCAAGCGGTCTTTGAGATTCCGCATCGGTAAAATTGAGCGATAACAACAAACGCATTTTTTTCAGACCGCCATTTGACCTTGACCTTTAACCCAGAGGCGTATGTTTTGCTCTAGGCTATCTATACAAAATGCAGATGTGCAACATTTGGTGGTACCAGGATGCAGCGAGGATGAGGGAGGAATGCCGAGGGTGCGGATTGGTGAGAAGCGTAGGGACGGAACCTCCTTCATTCCTGAGCGATAGAGCTAGGAAGCAGGTGGGATGTTATTGGTGAACGAATTAATCATGGAAATTGGTGAACGAATGGAAAGAAATAAAGACAATTTGGAAAATAAAATGAATGAACAAATGATTGACCGAAGCGAATTAATGAGGAATGAAATGATTGACCAAATTGAACGAATAGAATGAGGAATGATATGACTTCTGTCCTTCCTCCCCCATTTCCTTGCTTCCCTTTCCTCACCCCTCCTCGCTCTTCTTCCCATCCCATCAGCTAAGCGTCGGGTTGTATTTGCTCGTAATAAATATAAGTTTAGCCTGGTGTTGGCATAGTGGTTAGGGGGGCTGGCTTGGGATCTTAGAGTCCTGTGTTTGAGCCTTGTTGGCTGCTGAATTAACACCAGGTGAGGTTGACTCAGCCTGTCATCCTTCTGAGATCAGTGAAATGAGTGCCAGTGTACTGTTGGGGTGGGGGTGGGGGGCACAGCATCAGTGGCATAGCTGAGTTCCAAGAAATGATAGCTACCTGGCAGCCAAGCTGCCATATGCAAGAACAGAATATCAGTTTTATCAATTTGTTGAAGTGGATTGTTATCGAGCTTTGTATCTTTGATGAAGTAGATTATGCTTCCATTCTGCAAGCAGCAATAGTCACAGGTAAATCAAGAATTAGTGATGAGAATGAGCTCCTTATTTGAAAATTTACAGCGAGAGTAATTTTTATGTAAATATGGCAAAAAGTTATAAAATAAGAGGTGGAGATACAATTTTATGGTTTGAAACAGCAAAGGTAGGGTTTGAAACACTCAACCTGGTTGCTAGCATTGCCTGGCAAACAGTTAGAGTGTAAGCTCCATTGTCTTTTTTGAAGAAATGATCGCCCTCTTCATTGCGCAACCTTTCACGACCACTGCTGAAAGCAAAATGAAAAGCATGGCGAGTGCAGCTGAATATCTCCAGTTACCAAAGCAATATTCTGCGAAGTATTCCATTTATTTGTCCATCGTCTTGGGTCACGTGACGTGTAGTGAACAGACTGAGGCTGCACTGGCCGATATTGTTCATGGATATTTTTGTTTATGAAAATTTTCTGACACTTTTGCGATTTTTTTTTCCTGGGATATTGGTTTTGTGTTGCATCAGTTTGCAAAATTTCAGCTTTCTACCCCACCTAGAATGTACTAAACATTTACATCTGAGTGAGTGGTTAGAAAAAGCTTTATATATATATATATATATATATATATATATATATATATATATATATATATATATATATATATATATATATATATGAGATGCATATGGGATAGTCAGGGTGAGACCAGAAATAATGTGAAAGAAAAGTGACCAATAAATGAAATCAGCAAATGTTGATTGAGGTATGTTAACTGCCATGGAAAGCTGAAAAAAAAAGAGAGAGAGAAAAGTATCAGGGCATTGCATTCCACCACTTTCAGGGGAGAAAGGTGAGATCACTAAACCACAAAGGGAATCCATACTCCGTGGCACTGCAATTAGGTAGAGGAATAACTTCGGTCTGCTGAGGACCTTGTACCAATTTTTTCTCTGCAATATCAATGCTTATGGAAGAGTGAAGTGACAGAGGGGAAAAGCTCCACCCCCTCTCCTCCTTCCCCCAATGCTCCCACGCCCATCACGGACCGACAGGGAGGCAATAGGGCAATCGAGGCAGGGACGCAATCAGCAAAGGAATGACTGAACAGGAAACGAGGAGATAGAGCAGAGAAGGAAACAGTAACTTGCAAGTTAGAGGGTTAGATTACATTAATGGGTGTACAAAAGATTGTGGGTAGGGGTAGCAGTAACGTAAGATAGCAGTGCACCACCTGTTTGAAGCTTTGGAGGTAAAAGTAGAAATTGAAAGAAAATGTTTTTTTTCAAACAGGAAAAAGAGTAACAAAACAATTGGAGTGGACAGTGAGCCTTGATTTTGAAAGTTTAACGAGGAGGGGGTGACTGGAAGAAACTTTGTATCCTGGAGTTGGTGGAGAGGATAAGAGGACATTGAAAGGCAGGCGGTATGGCATCGAAGCATGCACACTCACCTTTAAGCTCTCGAGCCTGGGTTTGAATATCGACATAGTTATACATTGTCAATCTAGTGTTTCACAGGCAGGGTGATTCATCAGTGTGTGTGTGCTGTCCCTCCGATGGATGTTAAACTGGGTGTCCCATCTGCCACCACTAGTTGGTGGACGTTAAAGATCCCGTAGAGTCCTGTGCAAAGAGTGGGTGACATATTGCTGGCACCCTGGCCAAATTCAAAATTCCTGCCCTTTGTTTTTGTATGCAAAGTCAAAGCTTGTGGAATAGCTAGAACATAGAATGGATGAGGATGCAACATAACAAAAGGAACAGCAGGGGGAGAAGGGGGAAATACCAGCAGCAGAGCGGAGGGAGTTAATGGATGGAGACAAACAAGCAAGAGATACCAGTAATGAGGGATAGGGAAGAATGCAAGGTCTGGACAAGATGGAACCAGAAAGAAAGTTGTGCGTGGGATGGGGGTATTTTAATAGGTCGAGAAAAGATTATGGTTTTGGATGGCGGATGATTTGAGATGGCGGTGAACAGTTGTCTTGAAGAACTGGAGGGAAAAAAAGAGATTGAAGAGAGTATGGAAGGTGGTTCCACAGGCATGAAAAAAAGAGGACCAAAAGAGTGGAGGTGAGCATTGGTTCTGTATTTTGACAGTTTCACAAAGAGAGGGTTGCTGCTGGACCACATGCATCCTGCAGATACATGGGATGGGGTGGGTGGGGTGGGGTCGAGACAAAGGACAGTGAGGGCAGAGGGTGCAAGACCAAAAAAGAGGTGGAAGAAAACAGAGAGTCAACCGACCTTTTGGTGATGGCGAAGTGATAGGCCCATGGACTCAGCTTCATCGAGAGAGATTCCATGATCTTGAAGGCTTTGGTTTACACGGTGTCAAGCTGAGCAAGGTGTGAGGTAGGGACACCGCCAGCCCAGAAGTGATTGCAGTATTCCATCAAGCTGTGGATGAAAGCCTTGGAGGTGGATCGGAGCTCAGGTGGGCAAAGGAAGGACTTTGCATGGTGGAGGATGCCCACTCCAGCTTTGGAGGCCAACTTTGAAATGTGGCTTGCCCAAGAGAGATCAGTAGAGGAGTTCGCAGGGAGAATATGTTATGTTTTATGAACAATACACACACATACACACACACACACACAAACACACACACATACACACACACACACACACACACACACACACACACACACACACACATACACACAAACACACACACCAGAAATCGGCAATTTTTGGGGAATCAGCAGGTTGGAGTCAGTTTGATTACCGACTGCAGTACGTACTGTATTAAACCCAAAAACCTGGAGTAGCTTTCACCGAAAAACAATGTTGCATTTATTTAGATGTTTAAGGGAGTTGTGCACAAACATTAATCGTTATAAACAGCTGCGTGTGATGGGTGGAAAAAAAATTTGGCTCTGTAATTTAGAAAACACGTTATAAATATGGCTAACGGATCAGAAATCGGGTGTAATCAAATATATTTTGCTTTGAAACTCACAAAGGGAAACATATAAGCTTTGAAAAGCAAATCCGACAACCAAATGCTTTAGAAACAGGCACGAGGACAAAGGAAAACCTGAGAGATCCTCCATAAGATACGGGATGAGACTTTGCCACCACGGCACCCGTAACAGGCATAGCATGTCCACACACCCGCGGAGATTCCATACAGATCCAAATCTACCTATGTATACCACGTCCGTGTGTGCTGTAAACATACCTCTACCTTCTCGTAACTATCGACTGTCCTTCCCAATCAGGACACGAAGTGGCTTAATCACTCAAGCAAACATTCCAATGGAATGCCTGGCTTAGCAAGCAATTACCAATTGCTGTCGATAAACCCACGTACCCGGAAACACCCAAGCAATGTCTGAATTGGACAAATGAACACCTTTTTTTAGGAGTCAGAAGTGCTGCGAAGTTCGATTCTGCAGTTTAAATTTTGAAATTCAGCTTAGCTTAAAAGATTCTTGAAGTTATCACATGTGCGGAAATGAAATAAAGCCACAAACACTGGCGTCTCCGGGCTTTTATAAGCACTGCAATGTACCCATTGATTTATTGCTATGATGAACAGGCATCCGATGTGAAGGAGGAAAGTGAAAAAAAAAATTCATTAAGAAATCATTGCAGTCTGTTCCAAGTCAAGGCAGGGTTCAGCAGACCAAAAACCATGGTGGCTTTATACCCCCAGTTAGGTAACCCAGGGTGTGCCTGAAGATCCCATCAAGACAGGTGGCTGAGGATTTGCCTGATGAAGGATATAATTAAATGAGGCCGTTAATTATCTTCAAAAGTGGTGTTTTAATTAACCCAAACACCCAATATTGACTCTTGAACTTCCTTGGAGTTTTCTTAGTCTGAATGCAAAGTTTCAGGCTGCTAGGTTTTATGGTTTTGGAGTTATGGAGGAGGCACACTGACACACACACACACACACACACACACACACACACACACACACACACACACACACACACACACACACACACACACACACTTTATTCGTATGGATAGCATGAGAGGAAGTGATATGTATCTGGTTGAAGAAGAGGCCGCCATAATGGCTGTGCACCGATCAGTAAAGCCTTCATCTCCTAAATTGTGACGTCGTCTTATTACAGTGTATAGGGATGGTTGGTGTATTGCACTGCTTCATTTGAGCTAAACTTCCGGATGTTTTGTTCATGATCTTTAAAAAATAATCACCTTATTAGAATTGAAGTCCGGGAGGACCTTGCCGTTTGTGGATTCACTCTATTGCGATGAATTTATTGAGGCAATGTTTATGGATTGCAGTCAATGCGCTCGAATAATCGTGGATTGGCGAACTATTTTCCACATTTATTCACCGAATTAACACGGGCCTCCAAAAGAATACCCCCCTCAAACCCCCAAACACCATCCCCATCATCTCCATCAACTAATCTTTATCGTCACAATCACCAACATCACCATCAAATTATTTGAACAAATTTATCATCATTATTATTAAAGATAGTTCCATGGATCCTCATAACTCAAGAAAATAAACTTTCTTTTAAATATTCTTAATAACTCTTTTATTCATGAAAATAAAAAGCACAAAATCAATGCATAAACATGTTAATTGAGGGTACAGTTTGGACAAATTTTAAAGTTGAAGTCATTCATCCTGTTTTCCCCATTACCCCCCTAAGTTTGCGGATTTGCGTTTCACGAGGATTTTCACTGCTCTGGGTATCATGTTCTATGAACTCTCTTGTTGTGAAACTGTTCAACCTTCGGTGTTCTATACACATTCTGTACAACCATGCACGACCATTCAAGACGATTGAAGGCATCTTATTCAGAGTGGATATAATGTTGGATATAAAGGAACATGAAGCACGTTCTTCTGTAGTTTGTAAACTTTCTTTGTTTGCAGATAATTATTGCTCAAGTCCCCTTTATAGTATTTTGGTCACACCTGTGCTAAAGATATTCAGGAATGTTTTGAAGTTGGTTTTTTCTCACAAATGTGTTATTTCAGCACATTATCAACACAAATGTATTTGTGGCATGGCATGGCAAAATGGGCCAAAAGGCCTTTAATTCCTTGTGTTTCCTTTCCTTGGGATTTGATGAATAAAAATGTTTCATCGAAAAGAACTGAAAACTGAACCCCAATCCCATTTAACCCTAAACCGAGCCCTGACATAGTAAAGTCAATGTCATACATAATGCCTTAAAGATTCGGATTGAAGGTTAGTAATGCCATCTGAACCTCTGGCTCATGGTGCAGTTATGGTGCAGTGAAGTCCAGGTTCAGATCCGTTCACAGCATTCACAATATGGATGTATCCATTGTCCACTGATGTCCTTGCAGTTCATAAAAAAACAATGTTGTCCACTGTCTTTGTCTTGCATGTGATTTATGTCCAAGCAACTCCATGGATTCAAAGATTATATTTTTTTGTCAAAGGATAAAAACACATAAAGTTCAACGTTTCAATCACAGATACGTTGATCAAAATCTGCGCAGGTCATGTGTGCTCAGAAGGCAATAGTGCTGAATTTGCAAGCAGTCGACCACAGGACCCATGAAACAAGTTGTTCATCAGTCGATTTCCTTTTAAAGGAATTGCGATTTCATCCTGAATTGTAAACCAGCCAAGGCTGGATGATTGGAAACCAGCTCAGATTGGATGATTGGAGACCTGCTAAGGTTGGATGATTGGAAACCCGCGAAGGCTGGATGATTGGAGACCCGCTTAGGCTGGATGATTGGAAACCCGCGAAGTCTGGAAGAATGGAGACCCGCGAAGGCAAGAACATTGGAGACCCACTACGGCTGGAAGATTGGAGACCCGCTAAGGTAGGATGATTGGAGACCTGGGAAGGTTGGATGATTGGAGACCCGCTAAGGTTGGATGATTGGAAAACAGCTGAGGCTGGATGATTGAAGAGCCACTAAGGCTGGATAATTGAAGACCTGCGAAGGCTAGAATATTTGAGACCAGCTGAGACTGAAAGATTGGAGACCCACGAAGGCTGAATGATTGGAGACCCGCTAAAGCTGGATGATTGGAGACGCACTAAAGCTGGATGATTGGAAACCAGCTAAGGCTGGATGATTGGAGACCCGCAAAGGCTGGACGATTGGAGATCCGCGAAGGCTGGATGATTGAAGAACTGCTAAGGCGAGAAGATTGGAGACCTACTAAGGCTGGATGATTGGAGACCAGCCAAGACTGGAAGATTGGAGACCCACGAAGGCTGGATGATTGGAGACCCGCTAAGGCTGGATGATTGGAGAGCCACTAAGGCTGGATGATTGGAGACCAGATAAGACTGGAACAATGGAGACCCGCTAAGGCTGGAAGATTGGAGACCCACGAAGGCTGGGTGATTGTAGACCAGTTAAGACTGGAACATTGGAGACCCACAAAGGTTGGATAATTGGAGACTCGCTAAGGCTGGATGACTGGAGACCCACTAAGGCTGGCTGATTGGAGACCCGCTAAGGCTGGATGATTGGAGACCCGCTAAGGATGGATGACTGGAAACCAGCTTGGGCTGGATGATTGAAGACCCACTAATCCTGGATGATTGGAGACCCGCTGAGGCTGGATGATTGAAGAGCTGCTAAGGCTGGATGATTGGAGACCTGCTAAGGCTGGATGATTGGAGACTCGCTAAGGCTCGATGATTGAAGACCTGCTAAGGCTAGAAGATTGGAGAGCAACTAAGGCTGGATGATTGGAGACCCGCGAAGGCTGCATGATTGGAAACCAGCTAAGGCTGGATGATTGGAAACGAACTAAGGCTGGATGATTGGAGACCCGCTAAGGCTGGATGATTGGAAATGAACTAAGGCTGGATGATTGGAGACCCGCTAAGGCTGGATGATTGGAAACCAGCTAAGGCTGGATGATTGAAGACCCACGAAGGCTGGATGATTGGAGATCCGTGAAGGCTGGATGATTGAAGACCTGCGAAAGTGAGAAGATTGGAGACCCACTAAGGCTGGATGATTGGAAACCAGCAAAGACTGGAAGATTGGAGACCCACTACGGCTGGATGATTGGATACCCGCTAAGGCTGAATGATTGGAGACCCGCTAAGGCTGGATGGTTGAAGACTGCGAAGGCTAGAAGATTGGAGACCCACTAAGGCTGGATGTCAGGTCAGGTTCGATCTGTGACCTGCTACAGGTACCATGTAAACCTGTACTAACCTGTTCCATGGTCGGGTTGTTGGCGACTAAACTGTCTCCCCCACCAGGTTTTCTGGTGAGGATGTTGTTTGGATATGGACACCCAGCAGGATTAAAAACAAAACCTGTCAAAGGGTGGAGGAGCTCTTTGTGAGCCAACGGCCATCCATATCTAGTGCCCAACTGTGTCTGCGGACGTCCTCCTGCAGATGGGTTACTTTCATTAGGAGGTTGGTGGCAGGATTTGCACTCCGGCCAACGTAAAACCCTTCATTCCACAAAACGCAAAAACGCAAAAAAATCTGAAAACCCACTTCGTGGGAGTACCTCCTGTGCAGCTTCCCTTCGGAGGGCAGCTCACTGGTTGACGAGATTGGGGCAAAGCCTTCGGGACCCCCGATCTTTGATGATAGGAGGGATACCACGGGGTAACATCCCTGGGTCAGATTGCGGGAGAGCGTGTCGGAGTGGTGCTGAGGTGTCGTCCACCAGACGGCGGTCTCCTTGGGTTAACCTGAGGCGGTCCCTTTGGGTGGGTGCCTGGAATGTCCTATCCCTAAGAGAGGATGATCACCTGTCTCTGTTATCATCTGAGCTCAAGCGTTTGGACATCGGGATTGCAGCTTTCTCTGCGGTTCAGAGACCGGATTGCGGCGAGATAATGGTGGGTGGTTACACCTACTATTGGTCTGGTCGCTCTGATGGTTACCATACCCAAGGAGTTGCTGTAGCTGTGTCCAATAAGCTGACCCCAATGATAATTGAGGTAACACCGGTCAACGAGCGTATTATGAGATTAAGGATTCGTCACTCCTTAGGTGTCATTTCCCTGGTCTCTGTTTATGCTCCGACTGAGGCGAGTGATCTCACCGTGAATGATGCATTCTACGCCACGCTCGAGTCTGTGGTTGATCAGTGCCACAGACGAGATACACTTATAGTCTTGGGGGATTTCAATGCATCGACTGGAACTGATAGGGATGGTTATGAGGTGTGTGTTGGTCCCCATGGGTCAGGAACTATGAACTATGAACCAGAATAGCACTAAGTTCCTTGACTTTGCAAGAAGTCATGGACTTAGGGTGGCTGGTTCATTGTTTCAGCGCCCACAAGCTCATCGCTGGACTTCGTATTCCAATGCTGGCGGTGTGGCAAAGGAGATTGACCATGTCCTCATTGACGGTCGTTGGAGGATAATCCAGAACTGAAGGTTCTACCGGAGTGCTCAGTTCCTCAATACTGACCACAGGCTTGTTGTAGCAACTCTAAAGCTGCACCTTAAATCCTGGAGAATGGTACCATCCCAGCCTAGGCTGGATGTTGGCAAGCTCAGGGATGAGAGAGTAGCTGAGGAGTTTGCGAACAGGCTGAGTGGACACTTGAGGGGTCTGGGTGCTTTGGGGGGTTCTGAAGAGTTGTGGAGTGCCTTCAAGACCACCGTCCTTGATGTTGCCGGTGGATGTCTTGGAGCTCACCGCAGGGCAAAGAAGAATTTTGTCTCTCAAGGGACACTGGATACCATTGACCAGAGTCGCAGGGCCAGGCTGAATGGCAGAGCTGAGCTGTTCAGGGAGCTGAGGCGTGAAAACTGTACATGCACTGAGGGTGGACAAGGAGGCCTATGTGCGAGGAATCTGTGAGGGGGTAGAGCATCACCTGTGGACAGGTGATTCTCATCCCGCTTACAGGGGAATTCGCGCATTGTGTTCATTCAAGCCCATCCCTCAGAGCACTGCAGTTCGAGCGGAGAGTGGTAGGCTCTGGACAGAGGAGTCTGAAGTGAAGGCCCGCTGGGCCGGTTACTTTGAGCCGTTGTACCAGGCTGATCCCCCAGCTGTCGAGTTGGACGTCAAGGGTGTTACAATTCCTGTTGCTGACCCTCGAATCAACTGTGGTCCACCTTCGCTTGTGGAAAGATGGGCTGCGGTGAACAAGTTGAAATGGGGCAAAGCTCCAGGGATCTGTGGTATCCATGCTGAACTTCTCAAAGCTGGTGGAACTGCTGCACTCGTGTCGTTGCATGCAGTTTTGTGCTCTGCCTGGAACACAGGCATCATCCCAACTTACTGGAAGAGGGGCCTTGTTGTCCCTCTCTGGAAAGGGAAGGGTGATCGCCAAGACTGCAACAACTCCCGAGGGTGACGCTGCTCTCAGTGCCGGGCAAGGTCTTTGCTCGGATAATTCTTGATAGGGTTCGCCACCATCTGCTTGAGCACCAGCGTCCAGAGCAGTCAGGCTTTACACCAAAGAGGTCGACGATTGACCGTATCCTTGCCCTTCATGTCCTCACCGAACGCAGACGAGAGTTTCGGCAGGGGCTGCTTGCAGCCTATGTTGATCTCTCTAAAGCGTTCGATTCAGTGAATCGGGATGTCCTCTGGAGGATTCTTGGTCTTCGTGGGGTGCCACTAAAACTGATCGATCTGATGTCTGAACTCTACTCTGGTACTGAGAGTGCTGTGAAGTGTGGTGGTACCATCTCTGACTTATTTCCAGTTGTTAGTGGAGTTCGTCAGGGGTGTGTACTGGACCCACACTTTTCAGCACTTGTATGGACTGGATTTTAGGGAGGATGTCGGAGAGATCTAGCTGCGGTGCATCGTTTGGGAATGTCAAGATCTCGGACCTTGATTTTGCAGATGATGCAGTCAAATTTGCGGAGACTTTAGACATCCTTTTGGGGGCCCTCGGGGTGCTGAATGAGGAGTCGGAGCCGCTGGGATTACGGGTTTCTTGGGTCAAAACTAAGATCCAGGCTTTCGGTGACATCTTGGATGCTGCTGTCCTGTCTGTGTCTGATTGTGGTGAGGATGTTGAGGTCGTGGAGAGATTCACTTACCTTGGCAGTGATATTCATGTCTCTGCTGGCTGCGAGTCAGAGGTCAATAGACATCTGGGTCGGGCCTGGGGAGTCATGGATTCACTGGATCATGGGGTGTGGTGCTGCCGGTACCTATGCGGGAGGACGATAGTCCGAGTCTTCAGGTCCTTGGTACTTCCAGTCTTGCTATATGGATGCGAGACTTGGACTCTGACCAAGGATCTGAGACGGAGACTTAATTCCTTTGGTACCAGGTCTCTTCGGAGAATCCTTGGCTATCGCTGGTCAGATTTTGTGTCCAACGAGCGGTTGCTGAGAGGAACTCGGATGAGATTTGTTACGTGCATAGTCGTGAGCGTCAGTTGCGGCTGTATGGACATGTGGCTCGTTTTCCTGACGCTGATCCTGCTCACCAGATTCTCTCAGCAAGGGAGTCTCATGAGTGGAGGAGGCCAGTGGGCCGACCACATGCCTCGTGGTTGCAGCAGGTTTACCATCATCTCAAGGAGATGGGGATGGGCCTGGCATCTGCCTGGGGGATGGCCAGACGGAGGCCCCTGGAGTACCGGCGGAAAGTGGACGCAGCGACGCGCTGTTCTGGCACATGCTCCCATACCTGACCTAAGGCTGGATGATTGGAGACCCGCAAAGGCTGGATGATTGGAGACCCACGAAGGCTGGATGATTGGAAACCAGCTAAGGCTTAGATCATTGAAGACCCACGAAGGCTGGATGATTGGAGACCTGCAAGGCTGGATGATTGAAGACCTGCGAAGGCTGGGTGATTGAAGACCTGCTGAGGCTGCATGATTGGAAACCAGCAAAGGCTGGATGATTGGAAACGAGCTAAGGCTGGATGATTGGAGACCAACTAAGGCTGGATGATTGGAGACCCGCGAAGGCTGGATGATTGGAGACCCGCGAGGGCTGGATGAATGGAGACCCGCTGAGACTGGATAATTGAACACCTGCGAAGGCATGAAGATTGGAGACCCACTAAGGCTGGATTATTGGACTCCAGCGAAGGCTGGATGATTGAATACCCACGAAGGCTGGAAGATTGGAGACCCACTAAGGCTAGAAGATTGGAGACCCACTAAGACTGGAAGAGTGGAGACCCAATAAGGCTGGATGATTGGAAACCAGCTAAGACTGGATGAGTGCAGACCTGTGAAGGCTAGATGATTGGAGACCTGCAAAGGCTGGATGATTGAAGACCTGCTAACGCTAGAAGATTGGAGACCCACTTCGGCTGGATGATTGGAGACCCGCTGAGTCTGGATGATTGGAGACCCACTAAGGCTTGATGATTGGAAACCTGCTAAGGCTGGATGATTGGAGACCCGCTAAGGCTGGATGATTGGAGACCCGCGAAGGCGAGAAGATTGGAGACCCTCTCAGGCTGGATGATTGAAGACCTGCTAAACTAGAAAATTTGAGACCAGCTAAGACTAGAAGATTGGAGACCCACGAAGGCTGGATGATTGGAGAACCGCTAAGGCTGGATGATTGGAGACCAACTAAACCTGGATGATTGCAAACCAGCTCAGGCTGGAAGATTGGAGACCCGCTAAGGCTGGATGATTGAAGATCCGCTAAGGCTGGATGAATAAAGATCCGCTAAGGCTGGATGATTGGAAACCCACTAGGGCTGGATTTTTGAAGACCCGCGAAGGCTGGATGAGTGTAGACCCACTAAGACTGGGTGATTGGAGACTAGCTACGACTGGATGAGTGGAGACCTGCTAAGGCTGGAAGATTGGAAACCAGCTCAGGCTGGATGATTGGAGACCCACTAAGGCTGGATGATTGGAGACCCACTAAGGCTGGATGATCGGAAACCAGCTGCGGCTGGATGATTGGAGATCCACTAAGGCTGGATGATTGGAGACCCACTAAGGCTGGATGATTGGAGACCCACTAAGGCTGGATGACTGGAAACCAGCTAAGGCTGGATGATTGGATACCCGCTAAGGCTGGATGATTGGAGACCCACTAAGGCTGGATGATTGGAGAACCGCTAAGGCTGGATGACTGGAGACCCACTAAGCCTGGATGATTGGAGACCCGATAAGGCTGGATGACTGAAGACATGCGAAGGCAAGAAAATCGGAGACCCACGAAGGCTGGATGATTGGAGACCAGTGAAGACTGGAAGATTGGAGACCCGCTAAGGCTGGATGATTGGAGACCTGCTAAGGCGAGAAGATTGGAGACCCACAAAGGCTAGATGATTGGAGAAAAACGAAGGCTGGATGATTGAAGACCTGCAAAGGCCAGAAGATTTGAGACCAGCGAAGACTGCAAGATTGGAAACCCACGAAGGCTGGATGATTGGAGACACTCTAAGGCTGGATGACTGGAGATCCAATAAGGCTGGATGATTGGAAACCAGCTAAGGCTGGATGATTGGAGACCCGCTAAGCCTGGATGATTGGAGACCCGCGAAGGCTGGATGATTGGAGACCCGCGAAGGCTGGATGATTTAAGAACTGCTAAGGCAAGAAGATTGGAGACCCACAAAGGCTGGATGATTGGCGACCAGCGAAGACAGGAAGATTGGAGACCCACTAAGGCTGGATGATTGGAGACCCGCCAAGGCTGTATGATTGGAGACGCACCAAGGATGGATGATTGGAAACCAGCTAAGGCTGGATGATTGGAGACATGCAAATGCTGGATGATTGGAGACCCGCGAAGGCTGGATGATTGGAGACCCACGAAGGCTGGATGATTTAAGAACTGCTAAGGCAAGAAGATTGGAGACCCACAAAGGCTGGATGATTGGCGACCAGCGAAGACAGGAAGATTGGAGACCCACTAAGGCTGGATGATTGGAGACCCACTAAGGCTGGATGATCGGAAACCAGCTGCGGCTGGATGATTGGAGATCCACTAAGGCTGGATGATTGGAGACCCACTAAGCCTGGATGATTGGAGACCCACTTAGGCTGGATGACTGGAAACCAGCTAAGGCTGGATGATTGGAGACCCACTAAGGCTGGATGATTGGAGAACCGCTAAGGCTGGATGATTGGAGAACCGCTAAGGCTGGATGACTGGAGACCCACTAAGCCTGGATGATTGGAGACCCGATAAGGCTGGATGACTGAAGACATGCGAAGACAAGAAAATCGGAGACCCACGAAGGCTGGATGATTGGAGACCAGTGAAGACTGGAAGATTGGAGACCCGCTAAGGCTGGATGATTGGAGACCTGCTAAGGCGAGAAGATTGGAGACCCACAAAGGCTAGATGATTGGAGAAAAACGAAGGCTGGATGATTGAAGACCTGCAAAGGCCAGAAGATTTGAGACCAGCGAAGACTGCAAGATTGGAAACCCACGAAGGCTGGATGATTGGAGACACTCTAAGGCTGGATGACTGGAGACCCGCTAAGCCTGGATGATTGGAGACCCGCGAAGGCTGGATGATTGGAGACCCGCGAAGGCTGGATGATTTAAGAACTGCTAAGGCAAGAAGATTGGAGACCCACAAAGGCTGGATGATTGGCGACCAGCGAAGACAGGAAGATTGGAGACCCACTAAGGCTGGATGATTGGAGACCCGCCAAGGCTGTATGATTGGAGACGCACCAAGGATGGATGATTGGAAACCAGCTAAGGCTGGATGATTGGAGACCTGCAAAGGCTGGATGATTGGAGACCCGCTAAGGCTGGATCATTGAAGAACTGCCAAGGCGAGAAGATTGGAGACCGACTAAGGCTGGATGATTGGAGACAAGCTAAGACTGGAAGATTTCAGACCCATGAAGGCTGGATGATTGGAGACCCGACAAGGCTGGATGATTGGAGACCCGCTAAGGCTGGATGATTGGAGACCCGCAATGCTTGGATGATTGGAGACCCACGAAGGCTGGATGATTGGACACCAGCTCAGGCTGGATGATTGGAGACCCGCAAAGGCTGGATGATTGGAGACCCACGAAGGCTGGATGATTTGAGACCCACTAAGGCTGGATGATTGGAGACCAGATAAGACTGGAACAATGGAGACCCGCTAAGGCTGGAAGATTGGAGACCCATTAAGGCTGGGTGATTGTCGACCAGCTAAGACTGGAAGATTGGAGACCCACTAACGTTGGATGATTGGAGACCCGCTAAGGCTGGATAACTGGAGACGCACTAAGGCTGGATGATTGGAGACCCACTAAGGGTGGATGATTGGAAACCAGCGAAGGCTGGATGAATAGAGATCCGCAAAGGCTGGATGATTGAAGAACTGCGAAGGCAAGAAGATTGGAGACCTACTAAGGCTGTATGATTGGAGACCAGCGAAGGCTGGATGATTGGAGACCCGCAAAGGCTGGATGATTGGAGACCCGCTAAGGCTGGATGATTGGAGAGCCGCTTAGCCTGGATGATTGGAGACCCACGGAGGCTGCATGATTGGAGACCAGTTAAGACTGGAAGATTGGAGACCCATTAAGGTTGGATGATTGAAGACCTGCTGAGGCTGAAAGATGGGAGACCCACGAAGGCTGGATGATTGGACACCAGCTCAGGTTGGATGATTGGAGACCCGCAAAGGCTGATTGATTGGAGACCCGCTAAGGCTGGATGATTGGAGACCCACTCAGGCTGGATGATTGGAATCCTGCTAAGGCTGGATGATTGGACACCCGAGAAGGCTGGATGATTGAAGGCCGGGCAAGGCGAGAAGATTGGAGAGCCACTAAGGCTGGATGATTGGAGACCAGCTTAGACTGGAAGATTGGAGACCAACAAAGTTTGGATGATTGGAGACCCGCTAAGGCTGGATGACTGGAGACCCGCGAAGGCTGGATGATTGGAAATCAGCTTAGGCTGGATGAGTGGAGACCTGCGAAGGCTGGATGATTGGAGACCCACTTAGGCTGGATGATTGAAGACCTGCTCAGGCTAGAAAATTTGAGACCAGCTAAGACTGGAAGATTGGAGACCCACGAAGGCTGGATGATTGGAGAACCGCTAAGGCTGGATGATTGGAGACCCACTTAGGCTGGATGATTGGAGACCAGCGAAGACTGGAAGATTGGAGACCCACTGAGCCTGGATTATTGGAAACCAGCGAAGGCTGGAAGATTGGAGACCCACTTAGGCTGGATCATTGAAGCCCTGCTAAGGCTGAAAGATTGCAGAGCCACAAAGGCTGGACGATTGGAAACGAGCTCAGGCTGGATGATTGGAGACCCGCTCAGGCTGGATGATTGAAGACCCGCGAAGGCTGGATGATTGAAGACCTGCAAAGGCTGGATGATTATAGACCCACTAAGGCTGGATCATTGGAGACCAACGAAGACTGGAAGAATGGAGACCCACTCAGGTGAGAAGATTGGAGACCCACTAAGGCTGGGTGATTGGAGACCAGCTAAGACTAGAAGATTGGAGACCCACGAAGGCTGGAAGATTGGAGACCCACAAAGGCTGCATGATTGGAGACCCGCTAAGGCTGGATGATTGGAGACCCACCAAGACTGGAAGATTGGAGACCCACTCAGGCTGGAAGATTGGAGACCCACAAAGGCTGGATGATTGGAGACCAGCTGAGGCTGGATGATTGAAGACCTGCTAAGGCATGAAGATTGGAGACCCACTCAGGCTGGATGATTGTAGACCAGCTAAGACTGTAAGATTGGAGACCCACTAAGGCTGGATGATTGGAAACCAGAAAAGGCTGGATGATTGGAGTCCTGCTAAGGCTGGATGATTGGAGACCTGCTCTGGCTGGATGACTGGAGACCCGCCAAGGCTGGAAGATTGGAGACCCCCGAAGGCTGGATGATTGGAGACCCGCTAAGGCTGGATGATTGGAGACCCGCTGAGGCTGCATAATTGAACACCTGCAAAGGCATTAAGATTGGAGACCCACTAAGGCTGGATTATTGGACTCTAGCGAAGGCTGGATGATTGAATACCCACGAAGGCTGGAAGATTGGAGACCCACTAAGGCTAGAAGATTGGAGACCCACTAAGACTGGAAGAGTGGAGATCCAATAAGGCTGGATGATTGGAAACCAGCTAAGGCTGGATGAGTGCAGACCTGTGAAGGCTAGATGATTGGAGACCTGCAAAGGCTGGAAGATTGAAGACCTGCTAACGCTAGACGATTGGAGACCCACTTCGGCTGGATGATTGGAGACCCGCTGAGTCTGGATGATTGGAGACCCACTAAGGCTTGATGATTGGAGACCCACTAAGGCTGGATGATTGGAGACCAGCTAAGACTGAAAGATTGGAGACCCACTAAGGTTGGATGATTGGAGATCCGATAAGGTTGGATGATTGGAGACCCGCTAAGGCTGGATGATTGGAGACCCGTGAAGGCTGGATGATTGGAAACCAGCTAAGGCTGGATGAGTGGAAACCTGCGAAGGGTGGATGATGCGAGACCTGCTAAGGCTGGATGATTGAAGACCTGCTAAGGCTGGAAGATTGGAGACCCTCTCAGGCTGGATGATTGAAGACCTGCTGAACGAGAAAATTTGTGACCAGCTAAGACTAGAAGATTGGAGACCCACGAAGGCTGGATGATTGGAGAACCGCTAAGGCTGGATGATTGGAGACCAACGAAACCTGAATGATTGAAAACCAGCTCAGGCTGGAAGATTGGAGACCTACTTAGGCTGGATGATTGGAGACCAGCTCAGACTGGATGATTGCAGACCCGCTAAGGCTGGATGATTGAAGATCTGCTAAGGCTGGATGATTGAAGATCCGTTAAGGCTGGATGATTGGAAACCCACGAAGGCTGGATGATTGGAGACCCACTAAGGCTGGATGAGTGTAGACCCACGAAGACTGGGTGATTGGAGACTGGCTTCAACTGGATGATTGGAGACCCACTAAGGCTGGAAGATTGGAAACCAGCTAAGGCTGGATGATTGGAGACCCACTAAGGCTGGATGATCGGAAACCAGCTGAGGCTGGATGATTGGAGATCCACTAAGGCTGGATGATTGGAGACCCACTAAGGCTGGATGATTGGAGACCCACTAAGGCTGGATGACTGGAGACCCACTAAGCCTGGATAATTGGAGACTCGCTAAGGCTGGATGAATGGAGACCCACTAAGGCTGGATGACTGGAGACCCATGAAGTCTGGATGATTGGAGACCCGCTAAGGATGGATGAGGCTGGATGATTGGAGACCCACTAAGGCTGGATGATTGGAGACCAGCTAAGGCTGGATGATTGGAGACCTGAGAAGGCTGGATGATTGAAGACCCAAAGGCAAGAAGATTGGAGACCCACTAAGGCTGGATGATTGGAGACCAGCTAAGACTGGAAGATTGAAGACCCACTAAGGCTGGATGATTGGAGACCCGCTAAGGCTGGATGATTGGAGACCCGCAAAGGCTGGATGATTGGAGACCCACTGAGACTGGAAGATTGGAGACCCAATAAGGCTGGATGATTGGAAACCAGTTAAGGCTGGATGATTGGAGACCAACTAAACCTGAATGATTGAAAACCAGCTCAGGCTGGAAGATTGGAGACCTACTTAGGCTGGATGATTGGAGACCAGCTCAGACTGGATGATTGGAGACCCGCTAAGGCTGGATGATTGAAGATCCGCTAAGGCTGGATGATTGAAGATCCGTTAAGGCTGGATGATTGGAGACCCACTAGGGCTGGATTTTTGAAGACCCACTAAGGCTGGATGACTGGAAATCAGCTAAGGCTGGATGATTGGATACCCGCTAAGGCTGGATGATTGGATACCCGCTAAGGCTGGATGATTGGAGACCCACTAAGGCTGGATGATTGGAGAACCGCTAAGGCTGGATGACTGGAGACCCACTAAGCCTGGATAATTGGAGACTCGCTAAGGCTGGATGACTGGAGACCCACTAAGGCTGGATGATTGGAGACCCATGAAGTCTGTATGATTGGAGACCCGCTAAGGATGGATGATTGGAGACCCGCTAAGGATGGATGATTGGAGACCAACGAAGACTGGAAGAATGGAGACCCACTAAGGTGAGAAGATTGGAGACCCACCAAGGCTGGGTGATTGGAGACCAGCTAAGACTGGAAGATTGGAGACCCACTAAGGCTGGAAGATTGGAGACCCACAAAAGCTGAATGATTGGAGACCCGCAAAGGCTGGATGATTGGAGACCCACTGAGACTGGAAGATTGGAGACCCACTCAGGCTGGATGATTGGAAACCAGCAAAGGCTGGATGATTGAACACCTGCTAAGGCATGAAGATTGGAGACCTACTTAGGCTGGATGATTGGAGACCAGCTCAGACTGGATGATTGGAGACCCGCTAAGGCTGGATGATTGAAGATCCGCTAAGGCTGGATGATTGAAGATCCGTTAAGGCTGGATGATTGGAGACCCACTAGGGCTGGATGATTGGAGACCCGCGAAGGCTGGATGATTGGAGACCCACGAAGGCTGGATGATCGGAAACCAGCTGAGGCTGGATGATTGGAGACCCACTAAGGTTGGATGATTGGAGACCCGATAAGGTTGGATGATTGGAGACCCGCTAAGGCTGGATGATTGGAGACCCGCGAAGGCTGGATGATTGGAAACCAGCTAAGGCTGGATGAGTGGAAACCTGCGAAGGGTGGATGATTCGAGACCTGCTAAGGCTGGATGATTGAAGACCTGCGAAGGCTAGAAGATTGGAGACCCTCTCAGGCTGGATGATTAGAGACCTGCTAAAGCTAGAAAATTTGAGACCAGCTTAGACTAGAACATTGGAGACCCACGAAGGCTGGATGATTGGAGAACTGCTAAGGCTGGATGATTGGAGACCAACTAAACCTGGATGATTGGAAACCAGCTCAGGCTGGAAGATTGGAGACCCACTTAGGCTGGATGCTTGAAGACCTGCTAAGGCTGAAAGATTGGAGACCTGCTAAGGCTAGATAATTGGAGACCCACTAAGGCTGGATGATTGGAGACCCACGAAGGCTGGATGATTGGAGACCCGCTAAGGCTGGATGATTGAAGATCTGCTAAGGCTGGATGATTGGAGACCCGTTAAGGCTGGATGATTGGAGACCCGCTAAGGCTGGATGATTGAAGATCCGCTAAGGCTGGATGAATGAAGATCCACTAAGACTGGGTGATTGGAGACTGGCTACTACTGGATGATTGGAGACCCACTAAGGCTGGATGAGTGGAGACCCGCTGAGGCTGGATGATTGAACACCTGCTAAGGCATGAAGATTGGAGACCCACTAAGGCTGGATGATCGGAAACCAGCTGCGGCTGGATGATTGGGGATCCACTAAGGCTGGATGATTGGAGACCCACTAAGGCTGGATGATTGGAGACCCACTAAGGCTGGATGACTGGAAACCTGCTAAGGCTGGATGATTGGAGACCCACTAAGGCTGGATGATTGGAGAACCACTAAGGCTGGATGTTTGGAGAACCGCTAAGGCTGGATGACTGGAGACCCACTAAGCCTGGATAATTGGAGACTTGCTAAGGCTGGATGACTGGAGACCCACGAAGGCTCGATGATTGGAGACCCATGAAGTCTGGATGATTGGAGACCCGCTAAGGATGGATGATTATAGTCCCACTAAGGCTGGATGATTGGAGACCAACGAAGATTGGAAGAATTGAGACCCACTAAGGCTGGATGAAGATTGGAGACCCACCAAGGCTGGATGATTGGAAGCCAGCTAAGGTTGGATGATGGGAGACCCGCCAAGTCTGGATGATTGGAGACCCGCTAAGGCTGGATGATTGGAAACCAGCTCAGGCTGGATGAGTGGAGACCTGCGAAGGCTGGATGATTGGAGAAATGCGAAGGCTGGATGATTGGAGAAATGCTAAGGCTAGAAGATTGGAGACCCTCTAAGGCTGGATGATTGGAGACCCACTTAGGCTGGATGATTGTAGACCTGCTAAGGCTAGAAAATTTGAGACCGCAAGGCTGGATGATTGGAAGACCTGCTAAGGCTGGAAGATTGGAGACCTACTAAGGCTGGATGATTGGAGACCCAGCGAAGGCTGGATGATTGGAGACCCACGAAGGCTGGATGATTGGAGACCCACTAAGGCTGGATGATTGGAGACCCGCTAAGCCTGGATGATTGGAGACCCACGGAGGCTGGATGATTGGAGACCAGTTAAGACTGGAAGATTGGAGACCCATTAAGGCTGGATGATTGAAGACCTGCTGAGGCTGAAAGATGGGAGACCCACGAAGGCTGGATGATTGGAAACCAGCTCAGGCTGGATGATTGGAGACCCGCTGAGGCTGGATGATTGAAGAGCTGCTAAGGCTGGATGATTGGAGACCTGCTAAGGCTGGATGATTGGAATCCTGCTAAGGCTGGATGATTGGACACCCGAGAAGGCTGGATGATTGAAGACCGGGCAAGGCGAGAAGATTGGAGACCCTCTAAGGCTGGATGATTGGAGACCCACTTAGGCTGGATGATTGTAGACCAACAAAGTTTGGATGATTGGAGTCCCGCTAAGGCTGGATGACTGGAGACCCGCGAAGGCTGGATGATTGGAAACCAGCTTAGGCTGGATGAGTGGAGACCTGCGAAGGCTGGATGATTGGAGACCCACTTAGGCTGGATGATTGAAGACCTGCTCAGGCTAGAAAATTTGAGACCAGCTAAGACTGGAAGATTGGAGACCCACGAAGGCTGGATGATTGGAGAACCGCTAAGGCTGGATGATTGGAGACCCACTTAGGCTGGATGATTGGAGACCAGCGAAGACTGGAAGATTGGAGACCCACTAAGACTGGATGATTGGAAACCAGCGAAGGCTGGAAGATTGGAGACCCACTTAGGCTGGATGATTGAAGACCTGCTGCTAAGGCTGGAAAGATTGCAGAGCCACAAAGGCTGGACGA
Source organism: Eptatretus burgeri (assembly GCF_056783735.1). Classification (NCBI taxonomy): domain Eukaryota; kingdom Metazoa; phylum Chordata; class Myxini; order Myxiniformes; family Myxinidae; genus Eptatretus; species Eptatretus burgeri. The sequence goes on along the minus strand of NC_140967.1, from coordinate 107,530,619 downwards.
TTGGAAACGAGCTCAGGCTGGATGATTGGAGACCCGCTCAGGCTGGATGATTGAAGACCCGCGAAGGCTGGATGATTGAAGACCATTGGAGACCCACTAAGGCTGGATGATTGGAGACCCACTAAGGCTGGATGATTGGAGACCAACTAAGGCTGGAAGAATGGAGACCAGCTCAGGCTGAGAAGATTGGAGACCCACTAAGGCTGGATGATTGGAGACCAGCTAAGACTAGAAGATTGGAGACCCACTAAGGCTGCATGATTGGAGACCCGCCAAGGCTGGCTGAATGGAGACCCGCTAAGGCTGGATGATTGGAGACCCACTTCGGCTGGATGATTGGAGACCCACTAAGGCTGGATGATTGGAGACCCACGAAGGCTGGATGATTGGAGACCCACTAAGGCTGGATGATTGAAGACCTGTTGAGGCTGAAAGATTGGAGACCCACAAAGGCGGAATGATTGGAGACCAGCTAAGGCTGGATGATTGGAGACCCACTAAGGCTGGATGATTGGAAACCAGAAAAGGCTGGATGATTGGAGACCTGCTAAGGCTGGATGATTGGAGACCTGCTAAGGCTGGATGATTGGAGACCCGCTAAAGCTGGATGATTGAAGACACGCTGAGGCTGGATGATTGGAGACCCACTAAGGCTGGATGAGTGGAGACCCGCTGAGGCTGGATGATTGAACACCTGCTAAGGCATGAAGATTGGAGACCCACTAAGGCTGGATTATTGGACTCCAGCGAAGACTGGATGATTGAATAACCACGAAGGCTGGAAGATTGGAGACCCACTAAGGCTAGAAGGTTGGAGACCCACTGTGACTGGAAGAGTGGAGACCCAATAAGGCTGGATGATTGGAAACCAGCGAAGGCTGGATGAGTGCAGACCTGTGAAGGCTGGATGATTGGAGACCTGCAAAGGCTGGATGATTGAAGACCTGCTAACGCTAGAAGATTGGAGACCCACTTCGGCTGGATTATTGGAGACCCGCTGAGGCTGGATGATTGGAGACCCACTAAGGCTGGATGATTGGAAACCTTCTAAGGCTGGATGAGTGGAGACCTGAGAAGGCTGGATGATTGAAGACCGGGCAAAGCTAGAAGATTGGAGACCCACTCAGTCTGGATGATTGGAGACAAGCTTAGACTGGAAGATTGGAGACCCACTAAGGTTGGATGATGGGAGACCCGCCAAATCTGGATGATTGGAGACCCGCTAAGTCTGGATGATTGGAAACCAGCTCAGCCTGGACGAGTGGAGACCTGCGAAGGGTGGATGATTCGAGACCTGCTAAGGCTGGATGATTGAAGACCTGCGAAGGCTAGAAGATTGGAGACCCACTCAGGCTGCATGATTGGAGACCCATTTCGGCTGGATGATTGAAGACCTGCTAAAGCTATAAAATTTGAGACCAGCTAAGACTAGAACATTGGAGACCCACGAAGGCTGGATGATTGGAGAACCGCTAAGGCTGGATGACTGGAGACCAAGTAAACCTGGATGATTGGAAACCAGCTCAGGCTGGAAGATTGGAGACCCACTTAGGCTGGATGATTGGAGACCAGCTCAGACTGGAAGACTGGAGACACACTAAGGCTGGATGATTGAAGACCTGCTAAGGCTGGATAATTGGAGACCCACTAAGGCTGGATGATTGGAGACCCACGAAGGCTGGATGATTGGAGACCCACTAAGGCTGGATGCTTGGAGACCCGCCAAGGCTGGATGAATGGAGACCCGCTAAGGCTGGATGATTGGAGACCAGCTAAGACTGTATGATTGGGGACCCGGTAAGGCTGGATGATTGGAAACTAGCTCAGGCTGGATGAGTGGAGACCTGCTAAGGCTGGAAGATTGGAAACCAGCTCAGGCTGGATGATTGGAGACCAGCTAAGGCTGGATGATTGGAGACCCACTAAGGCTGGATGATTGGAGACCCACTAAGGCTGGATGATCGGAGACCCACTAAGGCTGGATGATTGGAGACCCACGAAGGCTGGATGATTGGAGACCCACTAAGGCTGGATGATTGGAGACCCATGAAGGCTGGATGATTGGAGACCCGCTAAGTCTGGATGATTGGAGACCCGCTAAGGCTGGATGATTGGAAACCAGCTCAGGCTGGATGAGTGGAGACCTGCAAAGGCTGGATGATTGGAGACCTGCAAAGGCTGGATGATTGGAGACCTGCTAAGGCTTGATGATTGGAGACCAGCTAAGACTGGAAGATTGGAGACCCACTAAGGCTGGATGATTGGAGACCCACAAAAGCTGGATGATTGGAGACCCGCTAAGGCTGGATGATTGGAGACCCACTGAGACTGGAAGATTGGAGACCCAATAAGGCTGGATGATTGGAGAACCAGTTAAGGCTGGATGATTGGAGACCAACTAAACCTGAATGATTGAAAACCAGCTCAGGCTGGAAGATTGGAGACCTACTTAGGCTGGATGATTGGAGACCAGCTCAGACTGGATGATTGGAGACCCGCTAAGGCTGGATGATTGAAGATCCGCTAAGGCTGGATGATTGAAGATCCGTTAAGGCTGGATGATTGGAGACCCACTAGGGCTGGATTTTTGAAGACCCACTAAGGCTGGATGATTGGAGACCCACTAAGGCTGGATGACTGGAAATCAGCTAAGGCTGGATGATTGGATACCCGCTAAGGCTGGATGATTGGATACCCGCTAAGGCTGGATGATTGGAGACCCACTAAGGCTGGATGATTGGAGAACCGCTAAGGCTGGATGACTGGAGACCCACTAAGCCTGGATAATTGGAGACTCGCTAAGGCTGGATGACTGGAGACCCACTAAGGCTGGATGATTGGAGACCCATGAAGTATGTATGATTGGAGACCCGCTAAGGATGGATGATTGGAGACCAACGAAGACTGGAAGAATGGAGACCCACTAAGGTGAGAAGATTGGAGACCCACCAAGGCTGGGTGATTGGAGACCAGCTAAGACTGGACGATTGGAGACCCACTAAGGCTGGAAGATTGGAGACCCACAAAAGCTGAATGATTGGAGACCCGCAAAGGCTGGATGATTGGAGACCCACTGAGACTGGAAGATTGGAGACCCACTCAGGCTGGATGATTGGAAACCAGCAAAGGCTGGATGATTGAACACCTGCTAAGGCATGAAGATTGGAGACCTACTTAGGCTGGATGATTGGAGACCAGCTCAGACTGGATGATTGGAGACCCGCTAAGGCTGGATGATTGAAGATCCGCTAAGGCTGGATGATTGAAGATCCGTTAAGGCTGGATGATTGGAGACCCACTAGGGCTGGATTTTTGAAGACCCGCGAAGGCTGGATGAGTGTAGACCCACGAAGGCTGGATGATCGGAAACCAGCTGAGGCTGGATGATTGGAGACCCACTAAGGTTGGATGATTGGAGACCCGATAAGGTTGGATGATTGGAGACCCGCTAAGGCTGGATGATTGGAGACCCGCGAAGGCTGGATGATTGGAAACCAGCTAAGGCTGGATGAGTGGAAACCTGCGAAGGGTGGATGATGCGAGACCTGCTAAGGCTGGATGATTGAAGACCTGCTAAGGCTGGAAGATTGGAGACCCTCTCAGGCTGGATGATTGAAGACCTGCTAAACTAGAAAATTTGAGACCAGCGAAGACTAGAAGATTGGAGACCCACGAAGGCTGGATGATTGGAGAACCGCTAAGGCTGGATGATTGGAGACCAACTAAACCTGAATGATTGAAAACCAGCTCAGGCTGGAAGATTGGAGACCCACTAAGGCTGGAAGATTGGAGACCCTCTCAGGCTGGATGATTGAAGACCTGCTAAACTAGAAAATTTGAGACCAGCGAAGACTAGAAGATTGGAGACCCATGAAGGCTGGATGATTGGAGACCCGCTAAGGCTGGATGATTGGAAACCCACTGGGGCTGGATTTTTGAAGACCCGCGAAGGCTGGATGAGTGTAGACCCACTAAGACTGGGTGATTGGAGACCGCTAAGGCTGGATGATTGGAGACCCACTCAGGCTGGATGATTGGAGACTGGCTTCAACTGGATGATTGGAGACCCACTAAGGCTGGATGAGTGGAGACCTGCTAAGGCTGGAAGATTGGAAACCAGCTCAGGCTGGATGATTGGAGACCCACTAAGGCTGGATGATCGGAAACCAGCTGAAGCTGGATGATTGGAGATCCACTAAGGCTGGATGATTGGAGACCCACTAAGGCTGGATGATTGGAGACCCACTAAGGCTGGATGACTGGAAACCAGCTAAGGCTGGATGATTGGATACCCGCAAAGGCTGGATGATTGGAGACCCACTAAGGCTGGATGATTGGAGAACCGCTAAGGCTGGATGACTGGAGACCCACTAAGCCTGGATAATTGGAGACTCGCTAAGGCTGGATGACTGGAGACCCACGAAGGCTCGATGATTGGAGACCCATGAAGTCTGGATGATTGGAGACCCGCTAAGGATGGATGATTATAGTCCCACTAAGACTGGAAGATTGGAGACCCACTAAGGCTGGAAGATTGGAGACCCACAAAAGCTGGATGATTGGAGACCCGCAAAGGCTGGATGATTGGAGACCCACTGAGACTGGAAGATTGGAGACCCAATAAGGCTGGATGATTGGAAACCAGTGAAGGCTGGATGATTGGAGACCAACTAAACCTGAATGATTGAAAACCAGCTCAGGCTGGAAGATTGGAGACCTACTTAGGCTGGATGATTGGAGACCAGCTCAGACTGGATGATTGGAGACCCGCTAAGGCTGGATGATTGAAGATCCGCTAAGGCTGGATGATTGAAGATCCGTTAAGGCTGGATGATTGGAGACCCACGAGGGCTGGATTTTTGAAGACCCGCAAAGGCTGGATGAGTGTAGACCCACTAAGACTGGGTGAATGGAGACTGGCTTCAACTGGATGATTGGAGACCCACTAAGGCTGGATGAGTGGAGACCTGCTAAGGCTGAAAGATTGGAAACCAGCTCAGGCTGGATGATTGGAGACCAACTAAGGCTGGATGATTGGAGACCCACTAAGGCTGGATGATCGGAGACCCACTAAGGCTGGATGCTTGGAGACCCGCCAAGGCTGGATGAATGGAGACCCGCTAAGGCTGGATGATTGGAGACCAGCTAAGACTGTATGATTGGGGACCCGGTAAGGCTGGATGATTGGAAACCAGCTAAGGCTGGATGATTGAAGACCCACTAAGGCTGGATGATTGGAGACCCGCTAAGGCTGGATGATTGGAAACCAACTAAGACTGGATGATTTTAAACCAATTGAGGCTGGATGATTGGAGACTGGCTAAGACTGGATGACTGGAGACCAGCGAAGACTGGATGATTTTAAACCAACTAAGGCTGGATGATTGGAGACCCGCTAAAGCTGGATGATTGAAGACCCGCTGAGGCTGGATGATTGGAGAACCACTAAGGCTGGACGATTGAAGACCGCTAAGGCTGGATGATTGGAGACCCGCTAAGGCTTGATGATTGGAGACCCGCTGAGGCTGGATGATTGAACACCCGCTAAGGCATGAAGATTGGAGACCCACTAAGGCTGGATTATTGGACTCCAGCGAAGGCTGGATGATTGAATACCCACGAAGGCTGGAAGATTGGAGACCCACTAAGGCTAGAAGATTGGAGACCCACTAAGACTGGAAGAGTGGAGACCCAATAAGGCTGGATGATTGGAAACCAGCTAAGGCTGAATGAGTACAGACCTGTGAAGGCTGGATGATTGGAGACCTGCAAAGGCTGGATGATTGAAGACCTGCTAACGCTAGAAGATTGGAGACCCACTTCAGCTGGATGATTGGAGACCAGCTAATGCTGGATGATTGGAGACCCACTAAAGCTGGATGATTGGAAACCTGCTAAGGCTGGATGATTGGAGACATGAGAAGGCTGGATGATTGAAGACAGGGCAAAGCTAGAAGATTGGAGACCCACCAAGGCTGGATGATTGGAGACCAGCTAAGACTGGAAGATTGGAGACCCGCTAAGGTTGGATGATTGGAGACCCGCGAAGGCTGGATGATTGGAAACCAGCTAAGGCTGGATGATTGGAGACCCGGGAAGGCTGGATGATTGGAGACCCGCGAAGGCTGGATGATTTAAGAACTGCTAAGGCAAGAAGATTGGAGACCCACAAAGGCTGGATGATTGGCGACCAGCGAAGACAGGAAGATTGGAGACCCACTAAGGCTGGATGATTGGAGACCCGCCAAGGCTGTATGATTGGAGACGCACCAAGGATGGATGATTGGAAACCAGCTAAGGCTGGATGATTGGAGACCTGCAAAGGCTGGATGATTGGAGACCCGCTAAGGCTGGATCATTGAAGAACTGCCAAGGCGAGAAGATTGGAGACCGACTAAGGCTGGATGATTGGAGACCAGCTAAGACTGGAAGATTGGAGACCCATGAAGGCTGGATGATTGGAGACCTGCTAAGGCTGGATGATTGGAGACCCGCTAAGGCTGGATGATTGGAGACCCGCAAGGCTTGGATGATTGGAGACCCGCTAAGGTTGCATGATTGGAGACCCGCTAAGGCTGGATGATTGGAGACCCGCGAAGGCTGGATGATTGGAGACCCACGAAGGCTGGATGATTGGAGACCCACTAAGGCTGGATGATTGGAAACCAGATAAGGCTGGAACAATGGAGACCCGCTAAGGCTGGAAGATTGGAGACCCATTAAGGCTGGATGATTGGAGACCAGCTAAGACTGGAAGATTGGAGACCCACTAACGCTGGATGATTGGAGACCCGCTAAGGCTGGATAACTGGAGACGCACTAAGGCTGGATGATTGGAGACCCACTAAGGGTGGATGATTGGAAACCAGCGAAGGCTGGATGAATAGAGATCCGCAAAGGCTGGATGATTGAAGAACTGCTAAGGCTGGAAGATTGGAGACCCTCTCAGGCTGGATGATTGAAGACCTGCTAAACTAGAAAATTTGAGACCAGCGAAGACTAGAAGATTGGAGACCCACGAAGGCTGGATGATTGGAGACCCGCTAAGGCTGGATGATTGGAGAGCCGCTTAGCCTGGATGATTGGAGACCCACGGAGGCTGCATGATTGGAGACCAGTTAAGACTGGAAGATTGGAGACCCATTAAGGTTGGATGATTGAAGACCTGCTGAGGCTGAAAGATGGGAGACCCACGAAGGCTGGATGATTGGACACCAGCTCAGGTTGGATGATTGGAGACCCGCAAAGGCTGGATGATTGGAGACCCGCTAAAGCTGGATGATTGAAGACCCGCTGAGGCTGGATGATTGGAAACCTGCTAAGGCTGGATGATTGGAGACCTGAGAAGGCTGGATGATTGAAGACCGGGCAAAGCTAGAAGATTGGAGACCCACTAAGGCTGGATGATTGGAGACCAGCTAAGACTGGAAGATTGGAGACCCGCTAAGGTTGCATGATTGGAGACCCGCTAAGGCTGGATGATTGGAGACCCGCGAAGGCTGGATGATTGGAAACCAGCTCAGGCTGGATGAGTGGAAACCTGCGAAGGCTGGATGATTGGAGACCCACTTAGGCTGGATGATTGAAGACCTGCTCAGGCTAGAAAATTTGAGACCAGCTAAGACTGGAAGATTGGAGACCCACGAAGGCTGGATGATTGGAGAACCGCTAAGGCTGGATGATTGGAGACCCACTTAGGCTGGATGATTGGAGACCAGCGAAGACTGGAAGATTGGAGACCCACTGAGCCTGGATTATTGGAAACCAGCGAAGGCTGGAAGATTGGAGACCCACTTAGGCTGGATCATTGAAGCCCTGCTAAGGCTGAAAGATGGGAGACCCACAAAGGCTGGACGATTGGAAACGAGCTCAGGCTGGATGATTGGAGAGCCGCTCAGGCTGGATGATTGAAGACCCGCGAAGGCTGGATGATTGAAGACCTGCAAAGGCTGGATGATTGGAGACCTGCTAAGGATGGATGATTATAGACCCACTAAGGCTGGATCATTGGAGACCAACCAAGACTGGAAGAATGGAGACCCACTCAGGTGAGAAGATTGGAGACCCACTAAGGCTGGGTGATTGGAGACCAGCTAAGACTAGAAGATTGGAGACCCACGAAGGCTGGAAGATTGGAGACCCACAAAGGCTGCATGATTGGAGACCCGCTAAGGCTGGATGATTGGAGACCCACCAAGACTGGAAGATTGGAGACCCACTCAGGCTGGAAGATTGGAGACCCACAAAGGCTGGATGATTGGAGACCCGCTGAGGCTGGATGATTGAAGACCTGCTAAGGCATGAAGATTGGAGACCCACTCAGGCTGGATGATTGTAGACCAGCTAAGACTGGAAGAGTGGAGACCCAATAAGGCTGGATGATTGGAAACCAGCTAAGGCTGAATGAGTGCAGACCTGTGAAGGCTGGATGATTGGAGACTGGCTAAGACTGGATGACTGGAGACCAGCGAAGACTGGATGATTTTAAACCAACTAAGGCTGGATGATTGGAGACCCGCTAAAGCTGGATGATTGAAGACCCGCTGAGGCTGGATGATTGAACACCTGCTAAGGCATGAAGATTGGAGACCCACTAAGGCTGGATTATTGGACTCCAGCGAAGACTTGATGATTGAATACCCACGAAGGCTGGAAGATTGGAGACCCACTAAGGCTAGAAGATTGGAGACCCACTAAGACTGGAAGAGTGGAGACCCAATAAGGCTGGATGATTGGAAACCAGCTAAGGCTGGATGAGTGCAGACCTGTGAAGGCTGGATGATTGGAGACCTGCAAAGGCTGGATGATTGAAGACCTGCTAACGCTAGAAGATTGGAGACCCACTTCGGCTGGATTATTGGAGACCCGCTGAGGCTGGATGATTGGAAACCTGCTAAGGCTGGATGATTGGAGACCTGAGAAGGCTGGATGATTGGAGACCTGAGAAGGCTGGATGATTGAAGACCGGGCAAAGCAAGAAGATTGGAGACCCACTAAGGCTGGATGATTGGAGACCAGCTAAGACTGGAAGATTGGAGACCCGCTAAGGTTGGATGATTGGAGACCCGCTAAGGTTGGATGATTGGAGACCCGCTAAGGCTGGATGATTGGAGACCCGCGAAGGCTGGATGATTGGAAACCAGCTAAGGCTGGATGAGTGGAAACCTGCGAAGGGTGGATGATTCGAGACCTGCTAAGGCTGGATGATTGAAGACCTGCGAAGGCTAGAAGATTGGAGACACTCTCACGCTGGATGATTGGAGACCCATTTCGGCTGGATGATTGAAGACCTGCTAAAGCTAGAAAATTTGAGACCAGCTAAGACTAGAACATTGGAGACCCACGAAGGCTGGATGATTGGAGAACCGCTAAGGCTGGATGATTGGAGACCAACGAAACCTGAATGATTGAAAACCAGCTCAGGCTGGAAGATTGGAGACCTACTTAGGCTGGATGATTGGAGACCAGCTCAGACTGGATGATTGCAGACCCGCTAAGGCTGGATGATTGAAGATCTGCTAAGGCTGGATGATTGAAGATCCGTTAAGGCTGGATGATTGGAAACCCACTAGGGCTGGATTTTTGAAGACCCGCGAAGGCTGGATGAGTGTAGACCCACGAAGACTGGGTGATTGGAGACTGGCTTCAACTGGATGATTGGAGACCCACTAAGGCTGGAAGATTGGAAACCAGCTCAGGCTGGATGATTGGAGACCCACTAAGGCTGGATGATCGGAAACCAGCTGAGGCTGGATGATTGGAGATCCACTAAGGCTGGATGATTGGAGACCCACTAAGGCTGGATGATTGGAGACCCACTAAGGCTGGATGACTGGAGACCCACTAAGCCTGGATAATTGGAGACTCGCTAAGGCTGGATGAATGGAGACCCACTAAGGCTGGATGACTGGAGACCCATGAAGTCTGGATGATTGGAGACCCGCTAAGGATGGATGATTATAGTCCCACTAAGGCTGGATGATTGGAGACCAACGAAGACTGGAAGAATGGAGACCCACTAAGGTGAGAAGATTGGAGACCCTCCAAGGCTGGGTGATTGGAGACCAGCTAAGACTGGAAGATTGGAGACCCACTAAGGCTGGAAGATTGGAGACCCACAAAAGCTGGATGATTGGAGACCCGCAAAGGCTGGATGATTGGAGACCCACTGAGACTGGAAGATTGGAGACCCAATAAGGCTGGATGATTGGAAACCAGTTAAGGCTGGATGATTGGAGACCAACTAAACCTGAATGATTGAAAACCAGCTCAGGCTGGAAGATTGGAGACCTACTTAGGCTGGATGATTGGAGACCAGCTCAGACTGGATGATTGGAGACCCGCTAAGGCTGGATGATTGAAGATCCGCTAAGGCTGGATGATTGAAGATCCGTTAAGGCTGGATGATTGGAGACCCACTAGGGCTGGATTTTTGAAGACCCACTAAGGCTGGATGATTGGAGACCCACTAAGGCTGGATGACTGGAAATCAGCTAAGGCTGGATGATTGGATACCCGCTAAGGCTGGATGATTGGATACCCGCTAAGGCTGGATGATTGGAGACCCACTAAGGCTGGATGATTGGAGAACCGCTAAGGCTGGATGACTGGAGACCCACTAAGCCTGGATAATTGGAGACTCGCTAAGGCTGGATGACTGGAGACCCACTAAGGCTGGATGATTGGAGACCCATGAAGTCTGTATGATTGGAGACCCGCTAAGGATGGATGATTATAGTCCCACTAAGGCTGGATGATTGGAGACCAACGAAGACTGGAAGAATGGAGACCCACTAAGGTGAGAAGATTGGAGACCCACCAAGGCTGGGTGATTGGAGACCAGCTAAGACTGGAAGATTGGAGACCCACTAAGGCTGGAAGATTGGAGACCCACAAAAGCTGAATGATTGGAGACCCGCAAAGGCTGGATGATTGGAGACCCACTGAGACTGGAAGATTGGAGACCCACTCAGGCTGGATGATTGGAAACCAGCAAAGGCTGGATGATTGAACACCTGCTAAGGCATGAAGATTGGAGACCTACTTAGGCTGGATGATTGGAGACCAGCTCAGACTGGATGATTGGAGACCCGCTAAGGCTGGATGATTGAAGATCCGCTAAGGCTGGATGATTGAAGATCCGTTAAGGCTGGATGATTGGAGACCCACTAGGGCTGGATTTTTGAAGACCCGCGAAGGCTGGAAGAGTGGAAACCAGCTAAGGCTGGATGATTGGAGACCCGTTAAGGCTGGATGATTGGAGACCCACTAAGACTGGAAGATTGGAGACCCGCTAAGGTTGGATGATTGGAGACCCGCTAAGGCTGGATGATTGGAGACCCGCGAAGGCTGGATGATTGGAAACCAGCTAAGGCTGGATGAGTGGAAACCTGCGAAGGGTGGATGATTCGAGACCTGCTAAGGCTGGATGATTGAAGACCTGCGAAGGCTAGAAGATTGGAGACCCTCTCAGGCTGGATGATTGGAGACCCATTTCGGCTGGATGATTGAAGACCTGCTAAAGCAAGAAAATTTGAGACCAGCTAAGACTAGAAGATTGGAGACCCACGAAGGCTGGATGATTGGAGAACCGCTAAGGCTGGATGATTGGAGACCAACTAAACCTGAATGATTGAAAACCAGCTCAGGCTGGAAGATTGGAGACCCACTAAGGCTGGAAGATTGGAGACCCTCTCAGGCTGGATGATTGAAGACCTGCTAAACTAGAAAATTTGAGACCAGCGAAGACTAGAAGATTGGAGACCCATGAAGGCTGGATGATTGGAGACCCGCTAAGGCTGGATGATTGAAGATCTGCTAAGGCTGGATGATTGAAGATCCGTTAAGGCTGGATGATTGGAAACCCACTGGGGCTGGATTTTTGAAGACCCGCGAAGGCTGGATGAGTGTAGACCCACTAAGACTGGGTGATTGGAGACTGGCTTCAACTGGATGATTGGAGACCCACTAAGGCTGGATGAGTGGAGACCTGCTAAGGCTGGAAGATTGGAAACCAGCTCAGGCTGGATGATTGGAGACCCACTAAGGCTGGATGATCGGAAACCAGCTGAAGCTGGATGATTGGAGATCCACTAAGGCTGGATGATTGGAGACCCACTAAGGCTGGATGATTGGAGACCCACTAAGGCTGGATGACTGGAAACCAGCTAAGGCTGGATGATTGGATACCCGCAAAGGCTGGATGATTGGAGACCCACTAAGGCTGGATGATTGGAGAACCGCTAAGGCTGGATGACTGGAGACCCACTAAGCCTGGATAATTGGAGACTCGCTAAGGCTGGATGACTGGAGACCCACGAAGGCTCGATGATTGGAGACCCATGAAGTCTGGATGATTGGAGACCCGCTAAGGATGGATGATTATAGTCCCACTAAGGCTGGATGATTGGAGACCAACGAAGATTGGAAGAATGGAGACCCACTAAGGTGAGAAGATTGGAGACCTACCAAGGCTGGGTGATTGGAGACCAGCTAAGACTGGAAGATTGGAGACCCACTAAGGCTGGAAGATTGGAGACCCACAAAAGCTGGATGATTGGAGACCCGCAAAGGCTGGATGATTGGAGACCCACTGAGACTGGAAGATTGGAGACCCAATAAGGCTGGATGATTGGAAACCAGTGAAGGCTGGATGATTGGAGACCAACTAAACCTGAATGATTGAATACCAGCTCAGGCTGGAAGATTGGAGACCTACTTAGGCTGGATGATTGGAGACCAGCTCAGACTGGATGATTGGAGACCCGCTAAGGCTGGATGATTGAAGATCCGCGAAGGCTGGATGATTGAAGATCCGTTAAGGCTGGATGATTGGAGACCCACTAGGGCTGGATTTTTGAAGACCCGCAAAGGCTGGATGAGTGTAGACCCACTAAGACTGGGTGAATGGAGACTGGCTTCAACTGGATGATTGGACACCCACTAAGGCTGGATGATTGGAGACCCACTAAGGCTGGATGATTGGAAACCAGCTCAGGCTGGATGATTGGAGACCCGCTAAGGCTGGATGATTGGAGACCTGCTAAGGCTAGAAGATTGTAGACCCACTAAGGCTGGATGCTTGGAGACCCGCCAAGGCTGGATGAATGGAGACCCGCTAAGGCTGGATGATTGGAGACCAGCTAAGACTGTATGATTGGGGACCCGGTAAGGCTGGATGATTGGAAACCAGCTAAGGCTGGATGATTGAAGACCCACTAAGGCTGGATGATTGGAGACCCGCTAAGGCTGGATGATTGGAAACCAACTAAGACTGGATGATTTTAAACCAATTGAGGCTGGATGATTGGAGACTGGCTAAGACTGGATGACTGGAGACCAGCGAAGACTGGATGATTTTAAACCAACTAAGGCTGGATGATTGGAGACCCGCTAAAGCTGGATGATTGAAGAGCCGCTGAGGCTGGATGAATGGAGAACCACTAAGGCTGGACAATTGAAGACCGCTAAGGCTGGATGATTGGAGACCCGCTAAGGCTTGATGATTGGAGACCCGCTGAGGCTGGATGATTGAACACCTGCGAAGGCATGAAGATTGGAGACCCACTAAGGCTGGATGATTGGACTCCAGCGAAGGCTGGATGATTGAATACCCACGAAGGCTGGAAGATTGGAGACCCACTAAGGCTAGAAGATTGGAGACCCACTAAGACTGGAAGAGTGGAGACCCAATAAGGCTGGATGATTGGAAACCAGCTAAGGCTGAATGAGTGCAGACCTGTGAAGGCTGGATGATTGGAGACCTGCAAAGGCTGGATGATTGAAGACCTGCTAACGCTAGAAGATTGGAGACCCACTTCGGCTGGATGATTGGAGACCAGCTGATGCTGGATGATTGGAGACCCACTAAGGCTGGATGATTGGAAACCTGCTAAGGCTGGATGATTGGAGACCTGAGAAGGCTGGATGATTGAAGACCGGGCAAAGCTAGAAGATTGGAGACCCACTAAGGCTGGATGATTGGAGACCAGCTAAGACTGGAAGATTGGAGACCCGCTAAGGTTGCATGATTGGAGACCCGCTAAGGCTGGATGATTGGAGACCCGCGAAGGCTGGATGATTGGAAACCAGCTAAGGCTGGATGAGTGGAAACCTGCGAAGGGTGGATGATTCGAGACCTGCTAAGGCTGGATGATTGAAGACCTGCGAAGGCTAGAAGATTGGAGACCCACTCAGGCTGGATGATTGGAGACCCATTTCGGCTGGATGATTGAAGACCTGCTAAAGCTATAAAATTTGAGACCAGCTAAGACTAGAACATTGGAGACCCACGAAGGCTGGATGATTGGAGAACCGCTAAGGCTGGATGACTGGAGACCAAGTAAACCTGGATGATTGGAAACCAGCTCAGGCTGGAAGATTGGAGACCCACTTAGGCTGGATGATTGGAGACCAGCTCAGACTGGAAGACTGGAGACACACTAAGGCTGGATGATTGAAGACCTGCTAAGGCTGGATAATTGGAGACCCACTAAGGCTGGATGATTGGAGACCCACGAAGGCTGGATGATTGGAGACCCACTAAGGCTGGATGATTGGAAACCAGCTCAGGCTGGATGATTGGAGACCCGCTAAGGCTGGATGATTGGAGACCCACGCTAAGGCTAGATGATTTGAGACCCACTAAGGCTGGATGATTGGAGACCAGATAAGGCTGGAACAATGGAGACCCGCTAAGGCTGGATGATTGGAGACCAGCTAAGGCTGGATGATTGTCGACCAGCTAAGACTGGAAGATTGGAGACCCACTAAGGCGTTGGATGATTGGAGACCTGCTAAGGCTGGATAACTTGGAGACCAGCTAAGGCTGGATGATTGGAGACCCACTAAGGCTGGATGATTGGAAACCAGCTAAGGCTGGATGATTGGAGATCTGCTAAGGCTGGATGATTGAAGAACTGCGAAGGCAAGAAGATTGGAGACCCACTAAGGCTGGATGATTGGAGACCAGCTAAGGCTGGATGATTGGAGACCCACGAAGGCTGAATGATTGGAGACCCGCTAAGGCTGGATGCTTGGAGAACCGCAAAGGATGGATGAGTGGAGACCCGCACAGGCTGGATGATTGGAGACCGGGTAAGACTGGAAGATTGGAGACCCATTAAGGCTGGATGATTGAAGACCTGCTGAGGCTGAAAGATGGGAGACCCACGAAGGCTGGATGATTGGACACCAGCTCAGGTTGGATGATTGGAGACCCGCAAAGGCTGATTGATTGGAGACCCGCTAAGGCTGGATGATTGGAGACCCACTCAGGCTGGATGATTGGAATCCTGCTAAGGCTGGATGATTGGACACCCGAGAAGGCTGGATGATTGAAGGCCGGGCAAGGCGAGAAGATTGGAGAGCCACTAAGGCTGGATGATTGGAGACCAGCTTAGACTGGAAGATTGGAGACCAACAAAGTTTGGATGATTGGAGTCCCGCTAAGGCTGGATGACTGGAGAGACGCGAAGGCTGGATGATTGGAAACCAGCTTAGGCTGGATGAGTGGAGAGCTGCGAAGGCTGGATGATTGGAGACCCATTTCGGCTGGATGATTGAAGACCTGCTAAAGCAAGAAAATTTGAGACCAGCTAAGACTAGAAGATTGGAGACCCACGAAGGCTGGATGATTGGAGAACCGCTAAGGCTGGATGATTGGAGACCAACTAAACCTGGATGATTGGAAACCAGCTCAGGCTGGACGATTGGAGACCCACTTAGGCTGGATGATTGGAGACCAGCTCAGACTGGAAGATTGGAGACACACTAAGGCTGGATGATTGAAGACCTGCTAAGGCTGAAAGATTGGAGACCCACAAAGGCGGAATGATTGGAAACTAGCTCAGGCTGAATGATTGGAGACCCGCTAAGGCTGGATGATTGAAGACCAGCTAAGGCTGGATGATTGAAGACCAGCTAAGGCTGAATGATTGGAGATCTGGTAAGGCTGGATGATTGGACCCACTAAGGCTGGATGAAGGAGACCAACGAAGACTGGAAGAATGATGGAGACCCACTAAGGCTGGATGATTGGAGACCCACTAAGGCTGGATGATTGGAGACCAGCTGGATGATTGAAGACCAGCTAAGGCTGGATGATTGGGCACCAGCTCAGACTGGAAGCTTGGAGACACACTACGGCTGGATGATTGAAGACGTGCTAAGGCTGGATGATTGGAGACCCACTAAGACTGGATGATTGGAGACCAGCTCAGGCTGGATGATTGGAGACCCACTAAGGCTGGATGATTGGAGACCAGCTCAGGCTGGATGATTGGAGACCGCTAAGGCTGGATGATTGAGACCTGCTGAAGATTGGAGACCCACAAAGGCTGGATGATTGGAGACCCACGAAGGCTGGATGATTGGAGACCCACTAAGGCTGGATGATTGGAAACCAGCTAAGGCTGGATGATTGAAGACCCACTAAGGCTGGATGATTGGAGACCCGCTAAGGCTGGATGATTGGAAACCAACTAAGACTGGATGATTGGAGACTGGCTGGATGATTGGAGACTGGCTAGCTGGATGACTGGAGACCCTGGATGATTTTAAACCAACTAAGGCTGGATGATTGGAGACCCGCTAAAGCTGGATGATTGAAGACCCGCTGAGGCTGGATGATTGAACACCTGCTAAGGCATGAAGATTGGAGACCCACTAAGGCTGGATTATTGGACTCCAGCGAAGACTTGATGATTGAATACCCACGAAGGCTGGAAGATTGGAGACCCACTCAGGCTAGAAGATTGGAGACCCACTAAGACTGGAAGAGTGGAGACCCAATAAGGCTGGATGATGGGAAACCAGTTAAGGCTGGATGATTGAAGACCTGCTAACGCTAGAAGATTGGAGACCCACTTCGGCTGGATTATTGGAGACCCGCTGAGGCTGGATGATTGGAGACCCACTAAGGCTGGATGATTGGAAACCTTCTAAGGCTGGATGAGTGGAGACCTGAGAAGGCTGGATGATTGAAGACTGGGCAAGGCTAGAAAATTGGAGACCCACTAAGGCTGGATGATTGGAGACCAGCTAAGACTGGAAGATTGGAGACCCACTAAGGTTGGATGATTGGAGACCTGCTAAGGTTGGATGATTGGAGACCCACTAAGGCTGGATGATTGGAGACCCGCGAAGGCTGGATGATTGGAGACCCACGAAGGCTGGATGATTGGAAACCAGCTAAGGCTGGATGAGTGGAAACCAGCTAAGGCTGGATGAGTGGAAACCTGCGAAGGGTGGATGATTCGAGACCTGCTAAGGCTGGATGATTGAAGACCTGCGAAGGCTAGAAGATTGGAGACCCTCTCAGGCTGGATGATTGGAGACCCATTTCGGCTGGATGATTGAAGACCTGCTAAAGCTAGAAAATTTGAGACCAGCTAAGACTAGAAGATTGGAGACCCACGAAGGCTGGATGATTGGAGAACTGCTAAGGCTGGATGATTGGAGACCAACTAAACCTGGATGATTGGAAACCAGCTCAGGCTGGAAGATTGGAGACCCACTTAGGCTGGATGATTGGAGACCAGCTCAGACTGGAAGATTGGAGACACACTAAGGCTGGATGATTGAAGACCTGTTGAGGCTGAAAGATTGGAGACCCACAAAGGCGGAATGATTGGAAACTAGCTCAGGCTGGATGATTGGAGACCCGCTAAGGCTGGATGATTGGAGACCTGCGAAGGCTAGAAGATTGTAGACCCACTAAGGCTGGATGCTTGGAGACCCGCCAAGGCTGGATGAATGGAGACCCGCTAAGGCTGGATGATTGAAGACCTGCTAAGGCTGGATAATTGGAGACCCACAAAGGCTGGATGATTGGAGACCCACGAAGGCTGGATGATTGGAGACCCACTAAGCCTGGATGATTGGAGACCCACTTAGGCTGGATGACTGGAAACCAGCTAAGGCTGGATGATTGGAGACCCACTAAGGCTGGATGATTGGAGAACCGCTAAGGCTGGATGACTGGAGACCCACTAAGCCTGGATGATTGGAAGCCAGCTAAGGTTGGATGATGGGAGACCCGCCAAGTCTGGATGATTGGAGACCCGCTAAGGCTGGATGATTGGAAACCAGCTCAGGCTGGATGAGTGGAGACCTGCGAAGGCTGGATGATTGAAGACCCGCTGAGGCTGGATGATTGGAGACCCACTAAGGCTTGATGATTGGAAACCTGCGAAGGCTGGATGATAGGAGACCTGAGAAGGCTGGATGATTGGAGACCCACTAAGGCTGGATGATTGGAGACCAGCTAAGACTGGAAGATTGGAGACCCGCTAAGGTTGCATGATTGGAGACCCGCTAAGGCTGGATGATTGGAGACCCGCGAAGGCTGGATGATTGGAAACCAGCTAAGGCTGGATGAGTGGAAACCTGCGAAGGGTGGATGATTCGAGACCTGCTAAGGCTGGATGATTGAAGACCTGCGAAGGCTAGAAGATTGGAGACCCACTCAGGCTGGATGATTGGAGACCCATTTCGGCTGGATGATTGAAGACCTGCTAAAGCTATAAAATTTGAGACCAGCTAAGACTAGAACATTGGAGACCCACGAAGGCTGGATGATTGGAGAACCGCTAAGGCTGGATGACTGGAGACCAAGTAAACCTGGATGATTGGAAACCAGCTCAGGCTGGAAGATTGGAGACCCACTTAGGCTGGATGATTGGAGACCAGCTCAGACTGGAAGACTGGAGACACACTAAGGCTGGATGATTGAAGACCTGCTAAGGCTGGATAATTGGAGACCCACTAAGGCTGGATGATTGGAGACCCACGAAGGCTGGATGATTGGAGACCCACTAAGGCTGGATGATTGGAAACCAGCTCAGGCTGGATGATTGGAGACCCGCTAAGGCTGGATGATTGGAGACCTGCTAAGGCTAGAAGATTGTAGACCCACTAAGGCTGGATGCTTGGAGACCCGCCAAGGCTGGATGAATGGAGACCCGCTAAGGCTGGATGATTGGAGACCAGCTAAGACTGTATGATTGGGGACCCGGTAAGGCTGGATGATTGGAAACCAGCTAAGGCTGGATGATTGAAGACCCACTAAGGCTGGATGATTGGAGACCCGCTAAGGCTGGATGATTGGAAACCAACTAAGACTGGATGATTTTAAACCAATTGAGGCTGGATGATTGGAGACTGGCTAAGACTGGATGACTGGAGACCAGCGAAGACTGGATGATTTTAAACCAACTAAGGCTGGATGATTGGAGACCCGCTAAAGCTGGATGATTGAAGACCCGCTGAGGCTGGATGATTGGAAACCTGCTAAGGCTGGATGATTGGAGACCTGAGAAGGCTGGATGATTGGAGACCTGAGAAGGCTGGATGATTGAAGACCCGCTGAGGCTGGATGATTGAACACCCGCTAAGGCATGAAGATTGGAGACCCACTAAGGCTGGATTATTGGACTCCAGCGAAGGCTGGATGATTGAATACCCACGAAGGCTGGAAGATTGGAGACCCAATAAGGCTAGAAGATTGGAGACCCACTAAGACTGGAAGAGTGGAGACCCAATAAGGCTGGATGATTGGAAACCAGCTAAGGCTGAATGAGTACAGACCTGTGAAGGCTGGATGATTGGAGACCTGCAAAGGCTGGATGATTGAAGACCTGCTCACGCTAGAAGATTGGAGACCCACTTCAGCTGGATGATTGGAGACCAGCTGATGCTGGATGATTGGAGACCCACTAAGGCTGGATGATTGGAAACCTGCTAAGGCTGGATGATTGAAGACCTGCGAAGGCTAGAAGATTGGAGACCCACTCAGGCTGGATGATTGGAGACCCATTTCGGCTGGATGATTGAAGACCTGCTAAAGCTATAAAATTTGAGACCAGCTAAGACTAGAACATTGGAGACCCACGAAGGCTGGATGATTGGAGAACCGCTAAGGCTGGATGACTGGAGACCAAGTAAACCTGGATGATTGGAAACCAGCTCAGGCTGGAAGATTGGAGACCCACTTAGGCTGGATGATTGGAGACCAGCTCAGACTGGAAGACTGGAGACACACTAAGGCTGGATGATTGAAGACCTGCTAAGGCTGGATAATTGGAGACCCACTAAGGCTGGATGATTGGAGACCCACGAAGGCTGGATGATTGGAGACCCACTAAGGCTGGATGATTGGAAACCAGCTCAGGCTGGATGATTGGAGACCCGCTAAGGCTGGATGATTGGAGACCTGCTAAGGCTAGAAGATTGTAGACCCACTAAGGCTGGATGCTTGGAGACCCGCCAAGGCTGGATGAATGGAGACCCGCTAAGGCTGGATGATTGGAGACCAGCTAAGACTGTATGATTGGGGACCCGGTAAGGCTGGATGATTGGAAACCAGCTAAGGCTGGATGATTGAAGACCCACTAAGGCTGGATGATTGGAGACCCGCTAAGGCTGGATGATTGGAAACCAACTAAGACTGGATGATTTTAAACCAATTGAGGCTGGATGATTGGAGACTGGCTAAGACTGGATGACTGGAGACCAGCGAAGACTGGATGATTTTAAACCAACTAAGGCTGGATGATTGGAGACCCGCTAAAGCTGGATGATTGAAGACCCGCTGAGGCTGGATGATTGGAGAACCACTAAGGCTGGACGATTGAAGACCGCAAAGGCTGGATGATTGGAGACCCGCTGAGGCTGGATGATTGGAGACCCGCTGAGGCTGGATGATTGAACACCTGCTAAGGCATGAAGATTGGAGACCCACTAAGGCTGGATTATTGGACTCCAGCGAAGGCTGGAAGAATGGAGACCCACTAAGGCAAGAAGATTGGAGACCCACTAAGACTGGAAGAATGGAGACCCAATAAGGCTGGATGAGTGGAAACCAGCTAAGGCTGGATGAGTGCAGACCTGTGAAGGCTGGATGATTGGAGACCTGCAAAGGCTGGATGATTGAAGACCTGCTAACGCTAGAAGATTGGAGACCCACTTCGGCTGGATGATTGGAGACCTGCTGATGCTGGATGATTGGAGACCCACTAAAGCTGGATGATTGGAAACCTGAGAAGGCTGGATGATTGAAGACCAGGCAAAGCGAGAAGATTGGAGACCCACTAAGACTGGAAGATTGGAGACCCGCTAAGGTTGGATGATTGGAGAACCGCGAAGGCTGGATGATTGGAATCCAATGAAGGCTGGATGATTGAAGACCCACTAAGGCTGGAAGATTGGAGACCCACTAAGGCTGGAAGATTGGAGACCCACTAAGACTGGAAGATTGGAGACCCAATAAGGCTGGATGATTGGAAACCAGTTAAGGCTGGATGAGTGGAGATCTGCGAAGGCTGGATGAGTGGAGACCTGCTAAGGCTGGATGATTGAAGACCTGCTCAGGCTAGAAGATTGAAGACCCACTAAGGCTGGATGATTGGAGACCTGCTAAGGCTGGATGATTGGAAACCAGCTAAGGCTGGATGGTTGGAGACCCGTTGAGGCTGGATGATTGGAAACCAGCTCAGGCTGGATGATTGAAGACCCACTCAGGCTGGATGATTGGAGACCCACTAAGGCTGGATGATTGGAAACCAGCTGAGGCTGGATGATTGAAGACCCACTCAGGCTGGATGATTGGAGAACCGCTAAGGCTGGATGATTGAGGACCTGCTAAGGCGAGAACATTGGAGACCCACTAAGGCTGGATGATTGGAGACCTGCTAAGGCTAGAATAGTTGAGACCAGATAAGGCTGGATGATTGGAAACCAGCTCAGACTGGAAGATTGGAGACCCACGAAGGCTGGATGACTGGAGACCAGCTAAGACTGGAAGATTGGAGACCCACTAAGGCTTGATGATTTGAAACCAGCTCAGGCTGGATGAGGGGAGACCTGCGAAGGCTGGATGATTGGATACCTGCTGAGGCTGGATGATTGAAGACCAGCTGAGGCGAGAAGATTGGAGACCCACGAAGGCTGGATGATTGGAGACCTGTTAAGGCTGGATGATTGGAGACCCACTATGGCTGGATGATTGGAAACCTGCTAATGCTGAATGATTGGAGACCCGATAAGGCCGGATGATTGAAGACCTGCTCAGGCTAGAAGATTGGAGACCCACTCAGTCTGGATGATTGGAGACAAGCTTAGACTGGAAGATTGGAGACCCACTAAGGTTGGATGATGGGAGACCCGCCAAGTCTGGATGATTGGAGACCC
Organism: Eptatretus burgeri; assembly: GCF_056783735.1. Taxonomy (NCBI): domain Eukaryota; kingdom Metazoa; phylum Chordata; class Myxini; order Myxiniformes; family Myxinidae; genus Eptatretus; species Eptatretus burgeri. The sequence goes on along the minus strand of NC_140967.1, from coordinate 107,508,431 downwards.
GCTAAGGCTGGATGATTGGAGACCCACTAAGGTGAGAAGATTGGAGACCCACCAAGGCTGGGTGATTGGAGACCAGCTTAGACTGGAAGATTGGAGACCCACTAAGGCTGGAAGATTGGAGACCCACAAAAGCTGGATGATTGGAGACACGCAAAGGCTGGATGATTGGAGACCCACTGAGACTGGAAGATTGGAGACCCACTCAGGCTGGATGATTAGAGACCCACTAAGGCTGGATGATTGGAGACCCGCTTCGGCTGGATGATTGGAGACCAGCTAAGACTGAAAGATTGGAGACACACTAAGGCTGGATGATTGAAGACCCACTAAGGCTGGATGATTGGAGACCCACTAGCGCTGGATGATTGTAGACCCGCGAAGGCTGGATGAGTGTAGACCCACTAAGGTTGGGTGATTGGAGACTGGCTTCGACTGGATGATTGGAGACCCACTAAGGCTGGATGAATGGAGACCTGCTTAGGCTGGAAGAGTGGAAACCAGCTAAGGCTGGATGATTGGAGACCCGTTAAGGCTGGATGATTGGAGACCCACTAAGGCTGGATGATTGGAGACCCACTAAGGCTGGATGATTGGAGACCCACTAAGACTGGATGATCGGAAACCAGCTGAGGCTGGATGATTGGACACCCACTAAGGCTGGATGATTGGAGACCCACTAAGGCTGGATGATTGGAAACCAGTGAAGGCTGGATGATTGGAGACCCGCCAAGGCTGGATAATTGGAGACCCACTAAGGCTGGATGATTGGAGACCCACGAAGGCTGGATGATTGGAGACCCACTAAGGCTGGATGATTGGAAACCAGCTCAGGCTGGATGATTGGAGACCCGCTAAGGCTGGATGATTGGAGACCTGCTAAGGCTAGAAGATTGTAGACCCACTAAGGCTGGATGCTTGGAGACCCGCCAAGGCTGGATGAATGGAGACCCGCTAAGGCTGGATGATTGGAGACCAGCTAAGACTGTATGATTGGGGACCCGGTAAGGCTGGATGATTGGAAACCAGCTAAGGCTGGATGATTGAAGACATGCGAAGGCAAGAAAATCGGAGACCCACGAAGGCTGGATGATTGGAGACCAGTGAAGACTGGAAGATTGGAGACCCGCTAAGGCTGGATGATTGGAGACCTGCTAAGGCGAGAAGATTGGAGACCCACAAAGGCTAGATGATTGGAGAAAAACGAAGGCTGGATGATTGAAGACCTGCAAAGGCCAGAAGATTTGAGACCAGCGAAGACTGCAAGATTGGAAACCCACGAAGGCTGGATGATTGGAGACACTCTAAGGCTGGATGACTGGAGACCCGCTCAGCCTGGACGAGTGGAGACCTGCGAAGGGTGGATGATTCGAGACCTGCTAAGGCTGGATGATTGAAGACCAGCTAAGACTAGAACATTGGAGACCCACTAAGGCTGGATGATTGGAGACCAGCTAAGACTGGAAGATTGGAGACCCGCTAAGGTTGCATGATTGGAGACCCGCTAAGGCTGGATGATTGGAGACCGACTAAGGCTGGATGATTGGAAACCAGCTAAGGCTGGATGATTGGAGACCCGCTAAGGCTGGATGATTGAAGACCTGCCAAGGCTAGAAGATTGGAGACCAGCTAAGACTGTATGATTGGAGACCCGGTAAGGCTGGATGATTGGAAACCAGCTCAGGCTGGATGATTGAAGACCCACTAAGGCTGGATGATTGGAGACCCGCTAAGGCTGGATGATTGGAGACCCGCTAAGGCTGGAGGATTGGAGACCCACTTAGGCTGGATGATTGGAGACCAGCTCAGACTGGAAGATTGGAGACACACTAAGGCTGGATGATTGAAGACCCACGAAGGCTGGATGATTTGAGACCCACTAAGGCTGGATGATTGGAGACCAGATAAGACTGGAACAATGGAGACCCACTAAGGCTGGAAGATTGGAGACCCACTAAGGCTGGGTGATTGTCGACCAGCTAAGACTGGAAGATTGGAGACCCACTAACGTTGGATGATTGGAGACCCGCTGAGGCTGGATGATTGGAGACCCACTAAGGCTGGATGATTGGAAACCTTCTAAGGCTGGATGAGTGGAGACCTGAGAAGGCTGGATGATTGAAGACTGGGCAAGGCGAGAAAATTGGAGACCCACTAAGGCTGTATGATTGGAGACCAGCTCAGACTGGAAGATTGGAGACCCACTAAGGTTGGATGATTGGAGACCTGCTAAGGTTGGATGATTGGATCCCCACGAAGGCTGGATGATTGGAGACCCGCGAAGGCTGGATGATTGGAAACCAGCTAAGGCTGGATGAGTGGAAACCTGCGAAGGGTGGATGATTCGAGACCTGCTAAGGCTGGATGATTGAAGACCTGCGAAGGCTAGAAGTTTGGAGACCCTCTCAGGCTGGATGATTGGAGACCCATTTCGGCTGGATGATTGAAGACCTGCTAAAGCTAGAAAATTTGAGACCAGCTAAGACTAGAACATTGGAGACCCACGAAGGCTGGATGATTGGAGAAATGCTAAGGCTGGATGTTTGGAGACCAACTAAACCTGGATGATTGGAAACCAGCTCAGGCTGGAAGATTGGAGACCCACTTAGGCTAGATGATTGGAGACCAGCTCAGACTGGAAGATTGGAGACACACTAAGGCTGGATGATTGAAGACCTGCTAAGGCTGAAAGATTGGAGACCCACAAAGGCGGAATGATTGGAAACTAGCTCAGGCTGGATGATTGGAGACCCGCTAAGGCTGGATGATTGAAGATCCGCTAAGGCTGGATGAATGAAGATCCGCTAAGGCTGGATGATTGGAGAACCGCTAAGGCTGGATGATTGAGGACCTGCTAAGGCGAGAACATTGGAGACCCACTAAGGCTGGATGATTGGAGACCTGCTAAGGCTAGAATAGTTGAGACCAGATAAGGCTGGATGATTGGAAACCAGCTAATACTGGAAGATTGGAGACCCACTAAGGTTGGATGATGGGAGACCCGCCAAGTCTGGATGATTGGAGACCCGCTAAGGCTGGATGATTGGAAACCAGCTCAGCCTGGACGAGTGGAGACCTGCGAAGGCTGGATGATTGGAGACCTGCAAAGGCTAGAAGATTGGAGACCCTCTAAGGCTGGATGATTGGAGACCCACTTAGGCTGGATGATTGTAGACCTGCTAAGGCTAGAAAATTTGAGACCAGCTAAGACTAGAAGATTGGAGACCCAATAAGGCTGGATGATTGGAGAACCGCTAAGACTGGATGATTGGAGACCTGCTAAGGCTAGAAGATTGTAGACCCACTAAGGCTGCATGATTGGAGACCCGCCAAGGCTGGATGAATGGAGACCCGCTAAGGCTGGATGATTGGAGACCCACTTCGGCTGGATGATTGGAGACCAGCGAAGACTGAAAGATTGGAGACAAGCTAAGACTGAAAGATTGGAGACCCGCTAAGGCTGGATGATTGGAGACCCACTAGCGCTGGATGATTGTAGACCCGCGAAGGCTGGATGAGTGTAGACCCACTAAGGTTGGGTGATTGGAGACTGGCTTCGACTGGATGATTGGAGACCCACTAAGGCTGGATGAATGGAGACCTGCTTAGGCTGGAAGATTGGAATCCAGCTAAGGCTGGATGATTGAAGACCCGCTAAGGCTTTCATCTCATCTTTCATCTTTCTCATCTCAAGTCTGAACTCTCAAACCTCTCTCCCTCCTCAAAATCCTGGTGGCGTTTAATCAAATCTGTTTCTGGTGTATGTTCCCCCTCCATCCCCTCCCTTACCTCAAATGGCCGCACTGCTGATTCCACACGTGATAAAGCTGAATGTCTAAACTCGGTGTTTGCAGCTAAATCTTGTGTCCCAAACCCATCACTATCTCTACCCACTTTACCCAGTCGCACCCAACTGTCCCTGGACTCTGTATCCTTTTCTCCTGACAAGGTGGAGAGTTTGCTTTCAAACCTCGAGTCAGATTCTGCAACCGGTCCAGACGGCATCAGCCCACGTGTCCTCAAAGCCTGCTCTTCTGCTCTTGCTCACCCTCTCTCTGTTCTATTCACCCTCTCATTTTCCCAAGGTCATCTGCCATCTGCTTGGAAATCTGCTAACATCACTGCCCTGCATAAAAAGGTGCAAAAACAGATCCCTGTAACTATAGACCAATCAGTTCTCCCCAATCATCAGCAAGGTTATGGAATCCATCATCGCTTCAGACATGAAATCCTTCCTCTTCTCCAATGGCTTGATTTCCAATCATCAATTTGGTTTCAGACCAGGTCACTCTACCCTAGATATGTTGCTACTGCTCTCCCATCAATGGATGGAGGTCCTCAATGCCAGACAGGAAATCCGAGCCGTATCCCTGGACATATCACGTGCTTTTGACACAGTCTGGCACCCTGCCCTACTCACCAAACTCTCTGCCCATGGTATTCAAGGCCATCTCCACTCATGGCTCGCAGACTTCCTCTCCTGTCGCAGTCAACGTGTGGCCCTAAATGGAGTTCTTTCATCCCCTCTTCCTGTGCAGGCTGGAGTTCCTCAAGGTAGCGTTCTGGGCCCTGTTCTTTTCTGGTTTTCATCAATGATCTCTCGGACTCTCTGGAAAATCCTCTATTTCTCTTTGCCGATGACTCAACCCTCTGCCGTACCATCTGTCATCCCTCAGCCCGGCAAGCAGCAGCTTCTTCGCTCACTGCAGATCTGGATAAAATCACAAACTGGTCCAACACGTGGAACATGTCTTTCAATCCAGACAAATCTCACACTCTCACTATGTCTCTTCGAAAGGACCGTTTACAAAACCCCCCATCCACTTTCTCAACAATCCTCTGGAAGAAGTCTTTTCTTTCAAGCTTCTGGGTCTCACTATCTGCCATGACCTTTCCTGGGAAAGTCACATTTCCAACCTTGCCTCAAAAGCCAGTCGCTGACTGGGAATCCTCCGTCAGGCAAAGTCCTTCCTCGGCCCTCTTGAGCTCCTGACCACTTACAAAGCTTTTGTCCGTAGCCTGATGGAGTACTGCTCTCCCCTCTGGGCTGGTGCTCCTGCCTCCCACCTTTCTCGACTTCACGCTGTCGAAACTAGGGCTTTTAAGATCATTGGCATCTCCCGCAATGAAGCTGAGTCTTTGGGCCTCTCACTCAATCACCGCAGGTTGGTCGGTGGTCTTTCTGTCTTCTACCGACTCCTCTCCAGCCTTGCCGCCCCTGCTCTCTCTGCGATTTGTCCCAACCACATTTCCACAGGGCGCTCAAGGTCCGCCAACAACCCCCTTCTGGTAAAACTACCAAAATCACGAATCACTGCTCATCTTCACTCTTTCATTCCTCTTTTTTCCCGCCTTTGGAATAAACTTCCTCACTCAATTCTTTCCCATTCTTCCCTTCAGGCTTTCAAAACAGCTGTTCACCACCACCTCTTATCTTCCCCCATCCAAATCCTCGATCTTTTCTACCCCCGATAATCCACCCAAGCCCACTTCCTTCAATTCTCCTGCTTTCCTTCCTGAAAGTCCCTTTAATGTCCATCTTCCCCTCGCCATGTTCCCCGTCCCATCCCCATCCCTCTCCCTTCCACAGTTCACCTGTGTCTGTTCCCCAATGTTTTGTCCCTTCCACTCCCGCCCCTCTTGTCTCATGCCTCCTTGCTGTGAGTTGTGTGTTAGCTCTCATACGAGCCTCGACCAAGGTATACAAAAAAAAAAAAAAAAAAAAAAAAAAAAAAAAAAAAGGCTGGATGATTGGAGACCCACTAAGGCTGGATGATTGGAGACCCACTAAGGCTGGATGATTGGAGACCCACTAAGACTGGATGATCGGAAACCAGCTGAGGCTGGATGATTGGACACCCACTAAGGCTGGATGATTGGAGACCCATTAAGGCTGGATGATTGGAAACCAGTGAAGGCTGGATGATTGGAGACCCGCCAAGGATGGATAATTGGAGACCCACTAAGGCTGGATGATTGGAGACCCACGAAGGCTGGATGATTGGAGACCCACTAAGGCTGGATGATTGGAAACCAGCTCAGGCTGGATGATTGGAGACCCGCTAAGGCTGGATGATTGGAGACCTGCTAAGGCTAGAAGATTGTAGACCCACTAAGGCTGGATGCTTGGAGACCCGCCAAGGCTGGATGAATGGAGACCCGCTAAGGCTGGATGATTGGAGACCAGCTAAGACTGTATGATTGGGGACCCGGTAAGGCTGGATGATTGGAAACCAGCTAAGGCTGGATGATTGAAGACCCACTAAGGCTGGATGATTGGAGACCCGCTAAGGCTGGATGATTGGAAACCAACTAAGACTGGATGATTTTAAACCAATTGAGGCTGGATGATTGGAGACTGGCTAAGACTGGATGACTGGAGACCAGCGAAGACTGGATGATTTTAAACCAACTAAGGCTGGATGATTGGAGACCCGCTAAAGCTGGATGATTGAAGACCCGCTGAGGCTGGATTATTGGACTCCAGCGAAGACTGGATGATTGAATACCCACGAAGGCTGGAAGATTGGAGACCCACTAAGGCTAGAAGATTGGAGACCCACTAAGACTGGAAGAGTGGAGACCCAATAAGGCTGTATGATTGGAGACCAGCTAAGACTGGAAGATTGGAGACCCACGAAGGTTGGATGATTGGAGACCCGCTAAGGTTGGATGATTGGATACCCACGAAGGCTGGATGATTGGAGACCCGCGAAGGCTGGATGATTGGAAACCAGCTAAGGCTCGATGAGTGGAAACCTGCGAAGGGTGGATGATTCGAGACCTGCTAAGGCTGGATGATTGAAGACCTGCGAAGGCTAGAAGTTTGGAGACCCTCTCAGGCTGGATGATTGGAGACCCATTTCGGCTGGATGATTGAAGACCTGCTAAAGCTAGAAAATTTGAGACCAGCTAAGACAAGAACATTGGAGACCCACGAAGGCTGGATGATTGGAGACCCACTTAGGCTGGATGATTGTAGACCTGCTAAGGCTAGAAAATTTGAGACCAGCTCAGACTAGAAGATTGGAGACCCAATAAGGCTGGATGATTGGAGAACCGCTAAGACTGGATGATTGGAGACCTGCTAAGGCTAGAAGATTGTAGACCCACTAAGGCTGCATGATTGGAGACCCGCCAAGGCTGGATGAATGGAGACCCGCTAAGGCTGGATGATTGGAGACCCACTTCGGCTGGATGATTGGAGACCAGCGAAGACTGAAAGATTGGAGACACACTAAGGCTGGATGATTGAAGACCCACTAAGGCTGGATGATTGGAGACCCACTAGCGCTGGATGATTGTAGACCCGCGAAGGCTGGATGAGTGTAGACCCACTAAGGTTGGGTGATTGGAGACTGGCTTCGACTGGATGATTGGAGACCCACTAAGACTGGATGATCGGAAACCAGCTGAGGCTGGATGATCGGAAACCAGCTGAGGCTGGATGATTGGAGACCCACTAAGGCTGGATGATTGGAGACCCACTAAGGCTGGATGATTGGAAACCAGCGAAGGCTGGATGATTGGAGACCCGCCAAGGCTGGATGATTGGAGACCCGCTAAGGCTGGATGATTGGAGACCCACTAAGGCTGGATGATTGGAGACCCACTAAGGCTGGATGATTGGAAACCAGCTCAGGCTGGATGATTGGAGACCCGCTAAGGCTGGATGATTGGAGACCTGCTAAGGCTAGAAGATTGTAGACCCACTAAGGCTGGATGCTTGGAGACCCGCCAAGGCTGGATGAATGGAGACCCGCTAAGGCTGGATGATTGGAGACCAGCTAAGACTGTATGATTGGAGACCCGGTAAGGCTGGATGATTGGAAACCAGCTCAGGCTGGATGATTGAAGACCCACTAAGGCTGGATGATTGGAGAGCCGCTAAGGCTGGATGATTGGAGAGCCGCTAAGGCTGGATGATTGGAAACCAGCTAAGACTGGAGGATTTTAAACCAACTGAGGCTGGATGATTGGAGACTGGCTAAGACTGGATGACTGGAGACCATCGATGACTGGATGATTTTAAACCAACTAAGGCTGGATGATTGGAGACCCGCTAAAGCTGGATGATTGAAGACCCGCTGAGGCTGGATGATTGGAGAATCACTAAGGCTGGACGATCGAAGACCGCTAAGGCTGGATGATTGGAGACCCACTCAGGCTGGGTGATTGGAGAGCAGCTAATACTGGATGATTTTAAACCAACTCAGACTGGATTATTGGAGACCTGTTCAGACTGGATGATTTTAAACCAACTCAGACTGGATGATTGGAAACCAACTAAGACTGGATGATTGGAAACCAACTAAGTCTGCATGATTGGAAACCAACTCAGGTTGGATGATTGAGGACCTGCTAAGGCTGGATGATTGGAGACCCACTAAGGCTGGTTGATTGGAGACCAGCTAAGACTGGATGATTATAAACCAACTAAGACTGGATGATTGGAGACTGGCTCAGAGTGGATGATTGGACACCAGCTTAGACTGCATGATTGGAAACCAACTTAGACTGGATGATTGAAAACCAACTAAGACTGCATGATTGGAATCCAACTAAGAGTGGATGATTGGAAACCAACTTAGACTGCATGATTGGAATCCAACTAAGGCTGGATGATTGGAAACCAACTAAGACTGGATGATTGGAAACCAACGAAGTCTGTATTATTGGAAACCAACTGAAACTGGATGATTGGAAACCAACTAAGACTGTATGATTGGAAACCAACTAAGACTGGATGATTGGAAACCGACTAAGACTGGATGATTGGAAACCAACTAAGACTGGATGATTGTAAACCAACTAAGACTGCATGATTGGAGACTGGCTGAGGCTGGATGATTGAAGCCCAGCTCAGGCTGGATGATCCGTCAATCACATCAGGGGCGTGGATTATTCAGAGGGACATTTAATGTTCCTCACTGTGATCATTTCGGTGATAACTTCAGAACAGTATCTAGAATACACTAATTACATGTTCGAAAGATTCAGTCATACTATCGTTCTATGTCACAGTGTCAGATTGGGCTCATGGAGACCTCAGTCCGGTACCTGGTGATGTTGGACTTGGAAGGAGCAGTGGCAGAAGGTTGGGAATTAAAATAATAAACAGTTTATGGGTGAAGAATAAGCTCAGCCAGACAAACATCTCAATATAGTGTTGAATGAAAGTTTCCTGAGAACAAACTGCCTGCAAAAGGAACCCAGAAGGAAGAGGGGAATAAAAGCCAGTGAAGGAGGAGAGACTGTGCCTCCAGGGTCCTTTTTTCGACTCTAAATGATTCCATCGTCAAAACATCCAGTAATTGAAGACCCCTCAGAGGACGTCAAGAGGAAAGATTTAAGGGTGCCATAATTAGAGCTCTGCCTTCCTGATTCATTTTATTGCTGCTCCGACAACGTCTCAAACAATGATGAGATGGCACGATGTGCAGTGACAATTAGGTGAACAGCATTGGAAGAGATGTGACTGACAGGGGGTTGGGGGAGGGAGAAGTGGACGAAACTCAACCACGTGATGCCAAACAGAGCAATTGGGCAAAGCTGTACGCATGAATAGTAATAAACGGGCCTAATTAAAAAGCCCTGGCTAAATATGCAAGAGTAATGAGACGGTGGCGTGCAAATGCCTCAGAGGGTCTCTCAATATAAATAACGGATAATAGGAGAGCTTGCTGTCATAACGTTTAACAATGAGAAAAGCTTCTTGACACAATATCTTTCCCACTTAAAAAGCTTCTATTTGAATATGTTCAGTTATCTCCCTATATCTCTTTCTAATTCTCTTAGCAGATGCTTCTGTAAATATCACATGGCCCCTGATGGCTTCCTGCTTTCCTTGCCTGTGCGACTCGACCCTAGGCCTGAATTCTTGATCGTATCAACCAGTCTGCCTTGTTCAAGACATCCTAATGAAAGAGCTGCTGAATTATAATTTGTGTAAATATATAATTACTTGTTGATATGATCATTTATAATGCCACGTGACCACTGCACAGCTCCATTTTCAGTGGGGTTCCATGATATTTGCTTGTGTGTGTGTGTCTCAAATGACACTCCCCCTCCCACCCCCACAACCATTCCACATGGCTGTGCAGCAACTAACATAAAAAGGACCTATATTAAAGGAGCAAGAGGAATAAAATGTTGATAGGAACAATCAGTTTCCACAATTTCTTGTGCCCTTCCCAACATCTCTTCCAACCTCCCAGAAACTCTTCAATTCCTCTCTTCCACTCTCCAACCCTTCTTACTTCCTCGACCATTCCGGGTATATCTGCTGAGGTCTTCTATGACACAGCTGGTCTTATTTTCCCGTGCACACGAGGTGAAGCACGGGGTTAATCAATTTGTTCTTTTTTTTGTTATCAATCTTTTTTTAACAATCATCAATTTTTATCTGAAAAAGTCAATTTGCATCCGATTGACTTGGAAATTAAACAGCATTTGCATAGCGAATGAATGGATTGGGAAACCAACTATTTTTGAGGTCAAAAGGTCAAAGGTCAACTCAAGGTCAAACTTCTAAAATTATCAATTTCAATCTGAAAAATAATCAATTTTCATCCGATTGAGCTGAGCTTTGATTAGGATTGTCAATTTTAATCTTCATGAAATGGACAATTTGATGTGTCCATGGCAACATTTAGAGAGGGGGTGGATTTTGCAAGTATCGTGCACTGCACGACATCTTTACCTCCGCCAACGAAGGTGAAGGTTATGTTTTCACCCCTTTCTGTCTGTCTGTTTCTTTGTTTGTGTGTGTGCAGGATATCTCAAAAAGTTTTGGACGGATTCGGATGAAATTTTGTGGATAGGTTGGTGTGTGACATTGACAAACTGATTAAATTTTAGGTGAAGATCCGGATCCGGATCCGACTCCTGAAAAATTTTCAGTGATTCTTCACCATTGAGAGAGATGGTTAAACCGATATACAACACAATATCTCTAAAAGTTGTGTACGGATTCGGACGAAAGTTGGTAGACTCCTTGGCTGTGAGGCACGGACGAATTGATTCGATTTTGGTGAAGATCTGGATCCGAACCTGGATACAATAATTATTTAATTCTCAAAGTGATTCTTCACCATTGAGAAATCGAGCCAAAAACGGTACATAGCATGATATTTCAAAAATGTATTGGGCCACATATGTTCTTGTGGATCAGGCATTGCATGGTGGAGGTACGTGCTCCACTGAGTGTCCTAGTTTTAATTGAATTATATACTTGAACAATGTGGAAAACAAATCACTTTTTTAGCACTTTCAATACGCTTTTTTAATTCAGTGTTTGGACAAACTATTACGGCATTTTACGTCATCACGAACGATCATATTTGCCGCTTGTAGGCTCTGCCCATATCCTTGTTTCTCAAGACAGCACGGGTTAAGGTGTTCTTTGATCTCTCTCGTTACCGTGCACATGAAAATTAAAAGCAGTGTGGGCAATTGGTTCGTGTCCGTCTGTCTGTTTGTCTTTCTGTCTTTTGAGTGTATGACTGAGAAACAACCTATTTAAATCAAATGTTATATTTTGTACATGAATCGGAACATGAATAGGAAGACAAGTTTGCCTTTTTGTGTACTTTGGCTTTCAATTCGTCCTGATCAAACATGCGCAGAAAGGAGTGAGATAATTGTTTCACTCTGTCTGCCTGTCTGGCATTGAAACAAAATTGAAAATCATTCCAAACAGGAAACTTACTTAATGAGGTGAAGAGGGAGAGGGTATGGGGTGTGAGGGTGGGGTTCCGGCAAACGTGACATCCATTTTAACATCTATCCGAGAGAAGATACACATATTGATGAATCACCCTGCCTGTGAAACACCGGGATGACAGTTTATAGCTGGGTCGGGATTCAAACCCAGGTTAGACAGCTGAGAGCAAGCATGCACACCTCTCAGCTATCCTGCCATGATGTGGAAATTCATTGCTTTCTAACAAATGAAAACATTTTTTACCCATTGTAATCATCTAATTTATATTGCCTTCCTAACTCCAGAAATGTCCCCACGGAGAATCGCACCAATGTTAGGGAGACTGTTAAGATCTGACGGTTTAGTGTTCCCTTCCCTTTCCCTCATGGTGCCTTTCGTTCCCCTTATGCTGCCTTCCCTTCCCATCCCCTCATGCTGCCTTCCCTTCCTCTTGCACTGTTTTCTCTTCCCTTCACACTGCATTCTACTCCCCTCACACTGTCACACTGCCTTACCTTCCCATTTTCTCACGATGCCTTCCTTCCCATCACACTGCCTTCCCTCCACCAACCCTTCCTCCCAAATCCACTCCCCTCTATCCCCCCCCCCCATGGATATCTCCCAGTGGTGTCCATGTGCTGTTTTAACATACCCCATTTTGTTCAACCCTATCTCGCTCCCCCTTCCTCACCTCCTCCTCTATCCCCCTCCCTCCTCTCTCTCCCCCTCCTTCCTCCCTCTCCCCTCCCCTCCCCCTCCCTCTCCCCTCCACCCTCCTTCCTCTCCCCTCCCCTCCTTTATCTCCCTCCTCCCTCTCCCCTGTCCTCTCCCCCACCTCCTCTCTCTCCCTCCCCCACCTCCTCTCTCTCCCCTCCCCACATCCTCTCTCCCTTTCCTCCCTCATCTCAAACACCATCCCCACTTCCTCCCCTCCTCGCTCCCCCATCGTCCTCGCTTCCACTCACCCCTCTCGCTCCCTCTGGTGTGTATAGTGACAGTTGCTGAGCCGTCCCTCTCCCCACTCCCCCTTCCTCACCTTCTCCTCTCTCACCCTCCCTCCTCTCTCTCTCTCCCCTCCCTCCTCACTCCCCACCTACCCTCCGCTCTTTCCCCCCTCCCTTCTCTCCCTCCTCCCTCCTTCCTCTCCCTTCCCCTTCCTTTCTCTCCCCTTTCCCCCTCTCTCTCCCCTTTCCCCCTCTCTCTCCCCTTCCCCACCTCCTCTCTCTCTCCCCTCCTCTCTCTCCTCCTTCCCTCCTTCTTATTCCCTTCCCCTTAATATAACTGTCAGTGAAGCGACGGGTGGTATTTGCTGGTATTAAATAAATGGCAGAAAGCTTCAGTTACACCTCATTTATCAACACCGAGTGAGCTCGGTTCGTGTAAATAATAAAAGCAACAATACCACCTGATGGAGTGCATACCTCGGCCAGGCTGAACAGTACTTACCACATTTGTATCCCACTGATAGGTCGGATCTGGATTCGGAGCTGAAGCAAAATGGAATCGGCTTGTTCTTGTCACCTCCTAAACTCATCCCCCAAGTTTCATCTGAATCCGTCCAAAACTTTTTAAGATATCCTGTTCACAAACATAGACAGACAGCCAAATAGACAGACAGGGTTGAAAACATAACCTCCGTCGACCTTTGATGGTGGAGGTAACAATCCTGAAGGGGAAGTGTGGAAGGGAGTGTTTAAAGCTTTCATCTTTGAATGCATTTTCTGCCTTCGGGCTTCATCAGCGAAATACTATCGGCTTCAAATGCAAAGTATCGAGCAACCTGCATCCTGTCCACTGACACCAAGCACGTTCGTTATCTGGAAACAAATGGAAGCCTCGTTTCCATAACCCAATGGAGCAAACCATATTCATCCAATGACTTGTTTGACTCGCAAACACAAAGTCGTGTTCCCTGGTAGCAAAGCTTCGGTGGGGGCTTCTCCCGATTGTGCTGTCAACGTCTTCAGGGCGATGATCTTCCTTCTCGGAATTACAGAGTCCAGTGCACATAACTCGGGCCTGAAATAAGCCATCTGTTGGCATCGGTACCTGCCGGTGAGGGAGCAATTTCTCACTCTGGTGCTTATCACTCCGAGTGTTCTCCGGACAGAGATGCCACACCGTGCTGTCAAGAACTGCAAACTAATTAACAAGTAATCTTGATAAATTACAAAATATCCAATTTTAATGCTGCCTAATTTTAAATTTAATGAACTTTAGCTTTTGCATAATACAATTTCATGTATATAAAATAGGGCTCGAGGCATCATTTTGCATCAGCAAATGAGATGCCCTGCCTCTGCATTATAATTACTATTGTTGGTGAGGGAATGTCGTCCAAGCACTAATGAATACAATCATTGGAGGCGATGAAACTTTGGCAGCCCGTGATATTAGGAATTAAAACCGGTGACACACAGTCCTCTAAAAATCTCTGTCCCATTCTTAAAGCTCAAGCTCTTGTGGCTGATGTTGGGCTAAGGGTGTTGTGGGCTAAGGGTGTTGTGTTATTGCATACTTCATCCAGTCGGAGCCCATTACATTGCATCGTGTATTGAAACAACTAAACCGAAGGAAAGCATTTGACACCTCCGATCATGAAACTGCGCTTCATTTAAAATTTTCCTCGACTTTCCGCCTCCTTCCCACCTCTATTTTCACATGATAGAAAAATCTACAGCTTGCAATAAACTTTGTTGAACAAATACGAAATTGGTCATAAATAGAAGAGATGAGCTACTCCTCTTAACAACTGAAGCCATAATGTAAAAGAAAAACGACCCGAAACACAAGAAAGATTATGAGAATAGAGGTCGCGCTCATGTTAAAAATAAAAATTAAAAAAAAAAGAGAGAGAGAAGAGAGAAAAGAGAGAAAAGAGAGAAAAGAGAGAGAAGAGAGAGAAGAGAGAGAGAAGAGAGAGAGAAGAGAGAGAGAGAGAGAGAGAGAGAGAGAGAGAGAGAGAGAGAGAGAGAGAGAGAGAGAGAGAGAGAGAGAGAGAGAGAGAGAGAGAGAGAGAGAGAGAGAGAGAGAGAGAGAGAGAGAGAGAGAGAGAGAGAGAGAGAGAGAGAGAGAGAGAGAGAGAGAGAGAGAGAGAGAGAGAGAGAGAGAGAGAGAGAGAGAGAGAGAGAGAGAGAGAGAGAGAGAGAGAGAGAGAGAGAGAGAGAGAGAGAGAGAGAGAGAGAGAGAGAGAGAGAGAGAGAGAGAGAGAGAGAGAGAGAGAGAGAGAGAGAGAGAGAGAGAGAGAGAGAGAGAGAGAGAGAGAGAGAGAGAGAGAGAGAGAGAGAGAGAGAGAGAGAGAGAGAGAGAGAGAGAGAGAGAGAGAGAGAGAGAGAGAGAGAGAGAGAGAGAGAGAGAGAGAGAGAGAGAGAGAGAGAGAGAGAGAGAGAGAGAGAGAGAGAGAGAGAGAGAGAGAGAGAGAGAGAGAGAGAACTCGTGGGCTTTTATACAACAGATGTTCAAATGCATCGTTCGAGGGCAGTCTTAAGGCTCAACCCATCATTAGGCAGGGGGAAGGCACGTCTCGCCTGGCTGTTTCGCTCCATCACTCGCTGCCCTTCCGCCGACCTGGTCGCTTGGCGGTCAGGGTCAGGGCTCCTCAATGTGGAAAAAAACACCTGCTCGGCGGCCACGGCACGTTAACTCACAGCAGCCGTTCGTACATGCCATATACCCTACACACCTCCCAGCAAAGCAAACTCAGGTGTGCAAACAGCTCTCTAGGTAACTACTTGCTCAGTAAGGAGCTTCTTGGTAATGGATCTAACCAAGCTCAGAATCTGACAGAAATGGAGTCGGCCAAACACAAAGCAAATCTCGGACAAATATGATCAGGCATAGATCTCACCAAGCACATCTATGTATGACCTGAGATCGATAATGACTCACGTGCGAACTCAATAGCATTCATTTATGGCTCTCTTGCTAACTTGGTACAATGGTTAGAAATGTCTTTCCTGGTAACTCAATCTTGCCCGACAGATTGCACAGTTCCCTTGAGCGCTGCATCGCTCTGTTCACATGTGGCACACACAAACATGTTGATGGGCGCCCAGGACCTGACTCACATACCGTTTATACCCAACACGCCACGGCTTCACTAGCCAAAGACTCATCAATCATGGATGCTCTTTGGCTGACAACTCGAGCCGTGACCTTAAAACCTTGTTAACGCGCGGTACTGTCACAAACCTGCTGCTCAGTTTTCCTTTTTACCTCCGCCGCTGAGGTTGGAGGGAGGTTATGATTTCACCCCTGTCTGACTGTTTGTCTGTCTCTCTGTCTGTTTGTGAGCAACATGTCTCAAAAAGTTATGGACAGATTCAGACAAAGCTTGGTGGACCAATTGTGTGTGTGTGTGTGTGTGTGTGTGTGTGTGTGTGTGTGTGTGTGTGTGTGTGTGTGTGTGTGTGTGTGTGTGTGTGTGTGTGTGTGTGTGTGTGACAAGGATGAACTGATTAGATTTTGATGAATATTCGCATCTGGGTACGATAATTCTTCACCACTGAGAGATAGGGCCGAAAACGACACGTGGCACGATATCTCAAAGAGATGCAGACAGGTTGAGAAGGTGACAAGACCAAGCAGATTAGATTTTGGTTCAGGTCGGATGTAGATCCAGCCTATTAGTGGGATACAAAACGGGGTAAGTACTGCTCAGTCTGCCGGAGGTATGCGCTCCACTGAGCGCCATTGTGCTTTGCCTTTTGTTGTCAATGCTCTTCATTAGTTACAACACAATAACCACGAGAACGTATATAATGAAAAACAATTAATTGTCATCACGAAGGACACCGACTCCAAATGTTTACCGTGGATGGTTGTGACATTGCTTTTTTACAATTAACTTACTCGACAATTAACCTTTGTGTTTCATGTAAAATTTAATTGTAATTTTCCAAGAGGATATTATATAAACGTGGAAGAAGAAAACCAACGATTCCTTCTTTCATGAAAGTAACTTCTGAAGAAAAAGCAAAGTACAGGTGGCTGTTAATGGTGCGTGAGCTAGCTCGCCACACGTATGTCCACGTCATTTATTTACTGGGTAAAGTACTGCTTTACTCTATCGACTGATAATGTAAATGTACACTATCTCAGAAATGAAGTGAGAGACACAGAAAACTCACAGAAGCTCGTGGTAAAAATACCACGATATAAATAAAAGCAAAAAAAATGGAAGTCTTTAATTCCCACGTTGTTTGAAAGTGCTCAAAAATGGAATAGTGGGGCAACTTAGCTAAATATAGCATAACAATTGTGCATTTTGTGAGGAAAGCACCAAATTTGGCATATTAGTAGCCTAATATATTTTGAACAGATTTGGATATTGGGCCATCTCAAATTCAGCCGCTGATGGCTGTGGCAGCCATTTTCCACTGCCATCAAAAATTTTGAGATGGCCCAATATCCACATCTGTTCATAATATGATAGGCTACTAATGTGCCAAATTTGGTGCTTTCCTCACAAAATGCACAATTGTTATGCTGAGTTGCCCCACTAGAAGGTTATAGATTTCTTCACAGAAAAGAAAATAAATTCGTTTCTGAAGTTGAGACAGCAATCTGTTGCCGATATACTGCCATGGTTCATTGTTTTCTCTGATGAAAAAAACATATAATATTCCAGAGGTTTGGATTAATTTGAAGCAATTTTTACTTTATAATTGTTTCTCCCCGTTGAGTGTTTCTCTGCTTGAGGATGGGACAGACAAACAGACAACATATATTTTATAAAGCTCATTCTAACCACTGACTCAGTGACTGACTGACTCACTGAATGATATTAAAAATCAGTACCTTCGGGGTGATGTAGAAAAAAGGAAAATTTTTGCGCCAATGGACATCGTAGCCGATACACTGGGGGGAAAAAAAAATCACAGAATCGTTGGAAAACATCCACAAATGAAAATACAAATAAATGAATATAAATAATTGAAAAAAAATGATGAAAAAAATATACAGGTGAGCGAACCGAGACAATGGGAATGCAAGGTAATTTTGTGTGCCAATGAACATCGAAGCCGACACAATAGGAAAAATCACAGAACTGCTGGAAAGCATCCGTAAATAAAAATAAAATTAAATGA
>NC_140967.1:107453138-107480638 GCF_056783735.1 Eptatretus burgeri | reverse complement strand
GTGAGTCAATGGTTAGAAAGAGCTTTACAAATTTGATATACATGATAAAACTACACACCCAGAACAGGAATTGAACCCATGTCCTCTGGTGAACTGTATTAGGTGACCATCTGAGCTGTCTGGATGACCCTCTGAATTGGGTTTGTGCTCTGCCATCTGAGCTGTCTAGGTGACCCACCAGCTGAGCATGCAATTCCACCACATATAAAAATGCCACTCTTTTTCCGCACTGCTTCTTTGACACTCACTGCCAACCATAGAAGCAGCAACCTGGGTTTGATTCCCATTCTGGGAGCATAGTTTCCCACATATACATATTATGAATGTTTGCCTGTTCATTTATACAATTGTATTTCGATGCCCGCTGTGGTTTAATAAAAGCGAACATGGATTTGTTCCCCTGCAGGAGGAAGACCCTCTCGTGGACAGGTGGCCACTGTTCCTATGGTTCGCATTGAGTGTTCCAGAAGCAGCGAGGGAAAGAGAGTGGCATCTCCATGTGGGAGAATTGATTGATTATATATATATATGAGAGTAAATAAGACCCGTCGTTTCACTGACGTTAATACCAATTTTCATTGTGATGGCGAATCAACAGGGCAAGAAGAAAAAGGATTCCTGGGAGTGTGGGGGGAACCAGCGTCACAAGTTGGCGTTTTCATGCAGTTTCGCCACGTGTGCCCATATCCCCATAAAAAAACAAATAAATAAATAAACAAATTTCATCAACAACCTTCCCGGAAGTTCCCTGAATCCACCGTCGTGGGATTTCTTGAAATCTGTTAATCTGTTCTCAAGTAATAACACGACAGAGAGAGAGAGACAGAGAGAGAGAGAGAGAGAGAGAGAGAGAGAGAGAGAGAGAGAGAGAGACAGAGAGACAGAGAGACAGAGAGACAGAGAGACAGAGAGACAGAGAGACAGAGAGACAGAGAGACAGAGAGACAGAGAGACAGAGAGACAGAGAGACAGAGAGACAGAGAGACAGAGAGACAGAGAGACAGAGAGACAGAGAGACAGAGACAGAGAGAGATATATATATATACATATATATATATATATATATATATATATATATATATATATATATATATATATATATATATATATATATATACATATACAGACAGGCAGAGAAAGCAAGAGAGCGACAGAGGTGTGGGAGGAGAGTGCTGCATTTTATTAGGAGGGGGGGAGATAGGAGGGGACAGAGAGTGTGAGAGAAGGGTGGGGGGATGAGGAAAAAAGAAAAAAGGCATGCGAGTGGTGGTGGTGGGGTTCGCAAAGAGAATGATTCGTGACGCTTAATGACCGAACACGAAAAAAAAAGAAAAGGCACAACAGCTGTACACACAATGACACAACAGAGTTTGTAAAGTAATCTGCCAGCACATCTGCACAAACTTTGATATTCAAGTTCCAGAAAATTTGTGGGAAAATGAACCAAAAGCAATCACTGAAAACATTGAAGTACCGCTCACGCACGACCTCATGATCCCATCAGACGTGAACATCAAAAACAAAGCATTGCGACAAAATATCATACTTTGGTGCAAAAAAAGAAGACAAGAAGGCATTGCTATTTTTGCAAATTGAGTTGACAATACCAGTGATTTTGGACTCATGATGCAGAAATCAAGATAATAACCAAGTACCAAGACCTCAAGCATGAAGTGAAAGATCCGGGAAGCTGAAGAATGGCAAAGTTGTACCAGTGATGACAAAGAACCTCATGTGAATGATGAAAAAGAAGCTAAGATAATAAAAACCATCCCTGGGAATATCACCACAAACGAACTACAGTTGGAAACTGTTCGGGACTCAGTAATGATCCTGGAGAGAGTCCTTGGCACAAAACTTTGAGAACAGAAAACTTCACATCTTTGTCAATGGATCGTTACCCCTTACCGAAATGAAGGTGGATTCTTTGAACCTGCCCTAGGAGGACTCCATTCCACATTCTGAAAACCAATATGTGGACACACACACACACACACACACACACACACACACACACACACACACACACACACACACACACACACACACACACACACACACACACACACACACACACACTTCCGTGATGGTAATACAGTTTATATACGTACACACACATAAAATACATAAAAAACGACAAACACAAAGATTTACCTTTAAACAGAATTCTTTGAAAGAGGAATTTAAGAGGGAAATTAGCAAAATTAAATTAAATACATATCAAGGTACAGAACACAAAATGTCGAACTCTGCTCTCTGCCTTCACATACAGAACATGGCAAACACTTGGTCGGGTGGACCTCATTGTTTTTAAATATGTATCGATGTCGAAGTGAGGTGTGGATTATATGAAGACATCGCACAAAAGGTAAAACAAAGAACGATAACCTGTAAAAATAAAATTACACATTTTCAGCGGATGAGACACCTGCCGAGACACCAACCGCACGACACTTCAGGGCCAAACACAGGCTGAAACGTATGTCTGTCCAATCAATGCTCCCTTGAGAGCACGTGTACTTTAACTGAAACGAACAACCAAGCAGCTTGGAGAGCGCTCGCCAAGTGGATTAAGCACTTAAGCAAGCACTCAAACTAAATGGTTGATAAGAAATGGCTTGTTTGGAATGCGTTTAGCAAAACATTAAACATACACCTCCCAGAAACACCAAAAATGACACATACAGTCTGTCCAAATTGGACAAATGAACACTTCTTGGATTCAGAACTGCTTCAAAGTTCGATTCTGGAGCTTAAATTTTGTAATTCTCCTTATATTTAGAGATACTCGTGATCATATGCATGGAAATTAAATAAATCAACCAACGCTGGCGTTTCCGGGTGTTAAAAAGCATTGCAATGCATCCAGCGATTTGTAGCTCTGATTAACAGGCATTCGATAATATGAGTGAGGAAAGTGAAAAAAACAACTTTATCGTAAAGAAATCATTGTGGCCTGTTCCAAGTCAAGGTAAGGTTGAACAGGCTAAAAAAAAAACATGGTGGCTTCAGACCCCAGCGAGGTTACACAGGAAATGCTTGAGGACACAGAGAGCGAGGTGGCCGAGGATCGCCTGATGAAGGATATAATTGAATAATTTCGTTAATTATCTTCAAAAGGGGATGTTTTAATTAACTCAAACACCCAATTTTCACTCGTGCACTTCCTTGGAGTTTTCTTAGTATGCATGCAAAGTTTCAGGCTGCTTGGTTTTATAGTTTTGGAGTTATGGAGGAGACACACACACACACACTGACATTTATTAGTATAGATAGCAGCAATGCAAGGTTATAAGGGGTAAACAAAGGGTGTGGAAGAGCTCAGGAGAATTAGTGGATGGTGAGGGTGAGATGGCAAGCTTATGAAATATTTCAAGTAACGGATAGGGAACCATTTGAATAATTTCAAACTAAATCAAGGTAGTGAGATCATGTTTTCCAGATTAGTTGGGGTTCTATAAAGCAGTTTCTGATTGGGTGGATGAGGGAAGTGCAGTAGATGTAGTTTATGTAAACATTCAGAAAGCATTTCATCACGTAATACATACGGTTGTTAGCTAAGGTGAGGATTTGTGGAGTGACTGGTAGAATATCCAACTGGACTGTAAACTGAATTGGTGATATGAAGCAAAGAGTGTCTGTAAGTGGGAGGATATCAGTCTGGGAGGATGTATTTAGTGTGGTAACTCGAGGATCAGTATGGGGTGAAGAGTCAGCTTCCAAAATTTGCAGATGACACAAAATTTGGAAGTAAGGTAAATATCAGAGATGAGGGTGATCAGATTGAGGAAAGTCAACATGTTTTCATAGATTGGGCAAAATGTTGACAGATGCAATTTAACATAAATAAATGTAGGTTACTGGAGACAGGTAAGAACAATGAAAATGGAGATTACATAATGTAATGGACAGTCTTTGAATGGATCACACAGGAGGAGCTGGAGGTGGTAATAGATACAGTGGGGGGTGAGGGGTAGGGGTGGATAAGCAGACAGCACAGTGCCAGGCAGCTATAGGTAAAACTAACAAGAATTAAGGTTGTATTAGTCGAGGGTGACTAATAAATCAAATGAGGTAGCTTTCACACTGCACTGGAATATAGTGAGGCATCATCTCGAATAGTGTTCAGTTGTGGTCACCACATCTGAGGAAGGACTTAGCTTCCTTAGGCCTACGTCACATTTGGCACGGCGGCCTTAGGGTCTACAAAATCTATGGCCACTAGCAATTATACGGTGGCCGCAGTATTTCCACGGTCACACAATGTAGCAGTCACATATGTTTTTATTTTTCGGGTAGCCACACGGGGTATTTATAAATTGTGGAGACTGAAAACGTAGGGGTGCCGTACGGTCTTTTATTTGATGTCGCACAGTGACCTTAGGGCGTCCCTGCGCCGCCATATAATTTTCAAGGCAGACGCAAGGTGCCCGCAGGGCGACCGCAGGGGGGCCCTAAGGCGAACGTGCAGCCAGACGGACGGTAACGAGTGGGTTTTTTATTTTTTTATTTTTTACCAGTTCTTTTGTTTCGGCATGTCGAATTGCTATGGCCAACGAAGAAATGAAAAAGTTATAACTCCGCGCTATAGTTCCACGGCGACCCCTACGGTCTGTAAAATATAGCCACACGATGTAGGGCCACCCTGAGGCCACCTCAGAAACTCTGTGGCCACCACACATTTGTCAATTCAGGGGGGGGGGGGGTACGGCCACCATATCCTAGCCATAGAGCAAATGTGACTTAGGCCTTAGAAAGGTTCCAGCATATGATTACTGTATTGATTCCAGGGATAGCCAGACGAAGCTATGAGGAGCAGCTGAAGGAGATAAGACCTTGCACAGCTAGAGAGTTCATAGAACTGGAGTAAATTTGTGACACCAGTGAACTCCGACTTAACGTTCTGTGGGCGATGACTGAAGGAAGCAAACAGGAAAATTGATGCCAGCTGACTGGCTGGTCTGCTAGCTGAACCCACCTAATATTATAACTTGTTGGTGCACCTCCAGAGGGGTCATGTAAAGTAATCACAAGTTCCTTGTTTACAAAATAGAAAAAGCAACAAAAGTCGCAAGTTCAAAATCAACTCCATGAAACTGCGACATGGAAACAAATGAGTCCGTGAGGACTGTGCAAATCAAACGGAAGGCATCACAAGATATTAAGTCTTCACGAGAGAAAATATGAAAGCCTCGAGCTAACACAAACAGGTGGAAGAGTAAATACTAAACAGTATAACCAGCGCAAGCATGCGGGGAAAATAGGATGTACAAATACTGAATGTGATGGAGTTCATGGTGGGAGATAAATCCACGAAGAGAATAATGGGGTCTGTGAAGGTATCCCAATTGTATTTCCATACGATTCATGAATAGCCAGCGGGTGGTAAATGTGGAGTCCGCTGAAAGTCCAGGAAACAAAACAAGAAGGAACCAAGTTGAGCATGCTTTGCTGAATGAGTAGCCAAAACCATGTCCTGGGACTTATGACCCGCCCTGAACAGTGTTCAATTATATAATTAAATTTAAATAAAACTAGTGCGTGCCCGTACGTGCGTGGACGTACGTGAAAAAAAAGAATTGTGACGTCAATTGTGATGTCTTAGCACCATGTCCTGTCATTGGTTTGGTAAATCAATGGCCATAACTTGGGAACCACTTGTCCGATTAATATCAAACCTTGAAAAGGCACATACTCAGGGCCCCAGCAATATACCTGGCAAGTTTCAATTAGATCGGACCAGTGTTTGTCGAGAAACAGCGGTCACAGACAGACAGACGGACACACAGAGATTGCTGGAATTATAGATAGACTAGTGCATGCCTGTAGGTGCTGCCCGTATGTGTGTGGCCGTACGTGCAAACAAAAACAAAAACAAAACTTTCAAACCGCGTGCCAGAAACAACAAACACACAGACCGTTCCTTCACTCTCATAAATGACACACACACACACACACACACACACACACACACACACACACACACACACACACACACACACATTGCTGGAATTATAGATAGATCTCACACACACACACACACACACACACACACACACACACACACACACACACACACACACACACACACACACACATTGCTGGAATTATAGATAGACGACACACACACACACACACATTGCTGGAATTATAGCAGACGACACACACACACACACACACACACACACAGACACACACACACACACACACACACACACACACACACACACACACACACACACACACTGCTGGAATTACACATAGATGATGACACATACACACACACACACACACACACACACACACACACACACACACACACACACACACACACACACACTGCTGGAATTATAGACAGACGACACAAACACACACACACACATTGCTGGAATTATAGATAGACGACACACACACACACACACACACACACACACACACACACACACACACACACACACACACACACACACACACACACACACACTCAGATTGCTGGAATTATAGATAGATGAAATGAGGTCAATGAGATGACAAATGAAGGCGTTGAATGCAGACTGCAGAGCAATGAGTAAGGAAACCCGTCGTTGTGAATCGTTTTTACCACCAAATTGAGATGTATTTCGTTGGCAAGCATGTTGAGTGGAGCTGAATTCCTCAACACTTCCAAAGGCCACACTACACCGTTTTGACAATTGGAAACCAAAAAATGTTGTGCACTTTTTTGATAAATTATTCTCCGAACAATTTTTCTTCAATAAATAAATAATAATAAAAATTGTCTCCATGTACACACCTTTATCTCGTTAGCACCTCTTCAGAAACAACATTGCTGAGGACACGGCGCTTCTTCTTTGTTTCCTCGTCCAGGGCAAGAATGCGGAAGCTGCTGGATCTGCCAACGTTTTGATAAATTATTAGTTTTAATGGCCAATTATTCAATTATCGCCAACGTATTTTGCCTTTTCGCAATGCCGTCGCCAGGAAAAATACAAAGAGAAGAGAAAAAAAAACGTTCGTGCAAAAAAAAAAAATTTACTTCCTGGTTCGGAGCATACCAGCTCACTCTGATGTTACCGAAATTTATGCACCATCTTGTATGAAAACGATCATAACTTGGGGCATTGTGTTTATCTATGAATGCGCATAAGAAATCGAGAAATTATTAGAATACACGAAGTCATCACTCTCCGGAAGTCCATACGTTGTAACCCGTAATGGGGAACGCGGCTGAGGTTCCCTTCCCCCATCGGCCACGCCCACGCAGCAACGTGTCTTGTCATTGGTTGGTAAATAAATGGCCATAACTTGGGAAGCACTTGTCTGATTAATATCAAACCTTGAAAAGGCACATCCACAGTGCCCCAGCAATATATCTGGCAAGTTTCAATTAGACCGGACCAGTGGTTGGCGAGAAACAGCAGTCACAGACACACATGCACGCACGCACGCACGCACGCACGCACGCACGCACGCACGCACGCACACAAACACAGAGATTGCTGGAATTATAGATAGATAAAGGTTTCTAAGGCTGTACATATTAAAAAGGTGGAAGTTTATGCCCTTTGATACACCGTCTTTTACTTCACCTTATTTAATGCATTAACTTAGTTCTTCTTGCCTGTTGTGTCCTTTATGATGTCTAAAAACAGTAATTTTTCTGTTTGTAATCATTTTAAATTTTGTTTGACTGCCAGACAGGAAGACAGATCGAAGACAGGCAGTAATTGCCTTACTGCTCTGTGCGCATGCGCTCGGGACGAGATTCCATACAATTTGCCAAATTCATAGACAAATTATTGCTAAACTGCAGGTTCTTATCCATATTTGTGTTGTAGTATTCAAAATATGAAGTTTTATTGAAATTAAGTAGTTCTTTGATCATATACTGAGTCTGTGGACAGACAGACAGATACACAAGGTGAACCAATTGCTTTGCATTTGTGGCGTGGGATAATAAAAGAAGGTGATTACGAGGTCTGATTGAGATATTTAAGATAATGTAGAATGTGCACAATGATAGGTGCAGTGGAGTTTTTCTGCAGAATATGGACAACGTTAGGACCAGGGGACATAGCAAGGTCATGAAGAAAATGAGAGGATTGTTTCAAGGCAGGGGATTTTCAGTCGGATAGTGGTTAATGGATGGAATGATCTTCCTGGAAAGTTAATGGCAGTGGAGGGGAATTATAGATACCTGGCTGCATTTGAAATCGAGGGATTTGTGGTATTGGCACTTGTAGTTAGCATGTATGTGGATGGCTCATGGATTTTGAGGTTATTGCAGCGCAGGCATGATGAGTGCGATGGCCTCCTCCTGCACCGAAGTGTGTGTGTGTGTGTGTGTGTGTGTGTGTGTGTGTGTGTGTGTGTGTGTGTGTGTGTGTGTGTGTGTGTGTGTGTCTGTGTGTGCGTGTGTGTGTGTGTGTGTGTGTATGCACGTACACACATGCACATGTTTTTGTTTGGTTGTCATCTCCATAATGCAGGTTTCAGAAGAGGAATGGAGTCCTCCCTGGTCTTGAGGTATCCACCTCCATTTCAGTAAGGGATCATGATTCATGAACTAAGATGTGAAGTTTTA
Organism: Eptatretus burgeri; assembly: GCF_056783735.1. Taxonomy (NCBI): domain Eukaryota; kingdom Metazoa; phylum Chordata; class Myxini; order Myxiniformes; family Myxinidae; genus Eptatretus; species Eptatretus burgeri. Next base: position 107,472,054 of record NC_140967.1, on the reverse strand, counting down.
TTGTTCTCGAAGTTTTGTTCCAAGGCCTCTTTTCACGATCATTACTGATCCCTGGACCGCTTCCAACTGCAGTTGATTTGTAGTAATATTCCCAGTGATCGTTTTTGAGATCTCCAGAAGGTTCTTCTTTCTCATTTCCTTTGCCCAAACGATCGCTGGTACAATTTCAGTGTTATTCAGCTTCCCAGATCTTTTGAATTTATTTTTAAGATCTTGGTATTTTGGTCATTTTCTTGATTTCTGCATTGTTTAGGCTAAACTGCTGGGTATTGACACCTCAATCAGCAATGCCAGCCATTGTTCATTTTTGTACCTAAGTATTAAATCTGCTCGCAATGTTGTTCTTTTTCTGACTTTTTTTTTCAAATCGCTGACTTTTTTTCTCTGCTCACACTTCATGGGATCATCAGGTCGTATGTGAGTGTTACATCCTTGTTTTCAAAGTTCGCTTTTAGTTTGTGTTTGCGTGAGTTTTCTGGAACTAGGACATTGAAATTTACACAGATGTGTCAGTGGATTACTTTATATACTTTGTTGTGCCTTTGTGTGTACAGCTGTTCTAACATTAGTTTTTTATATCCCAATATGAGGTGGTTCATGCCTTCTGTTTCTACCTTACAGAACCTATGTTTGTCTGATTGACTCAGTCCTGCCATTTTCTTAAATTCATTGATATAGTGTCCTTGGTCTTTGGAATTTGTATGATTCATTCTCCATCCCAGTTGAGCTCTTTCTTATATCGCTCTGCTCTCTTATCGTTCTCCCAGTTGTTGATGTATAATCTGTTGATATTTTGTTTTGGATTTTTATTTTGTCTTTTTTGCAATCATTGGGGTTGTTTTAGTTGCTGTTTCCGTTTCAAATGTGACATCTTCTATTTTCACCTGTCTTTGGAAGTTTTTTTGCAAGGTGAGTTTGGGATACCTTCTCTGGCTTGCTGTCTTTGTGTTTGCATACAAATTGGAATCTGTAATCTGTTCAACTTTTCACATACTTATCCAATCCTATAGTTGCCATTCTGTGCACTTGGTTGAGTTCCATTTGGCCGCTACCTCCTCATCTCGGCATGCAACTGATTTTTGTCGAACATTTCATGTATAGTGAGGAGGTTCCTTGTTTTGATACCTAGTATGTTGATTTCTGTTTGGGCTAGTTTATTATCCACACCTGGACTGGAATATTGGTATTGTGAGTTGGTTTATGACTTTCATTTTGTTCCTTGGATGAAGGTATGCTTTCAGGATCAGCCTCGTTCTATGCAAGTATTCTTTGCTAATTGTTTTCTGGATTTGTCTGTGACATATTTGGTGGCCCTCTTCTACTCCGAGATATTTACATGATGCTTGGGTCTCTAGGTCCTGTATTGTTCAACAGTATTTCGTTTGATTTTTATGTTTTCTGCTTTTGTTGTTTACCTTGTACAAATATGCACTTAGCATACTTATCTCTGCCAAATTCCATTTTAATGTCGACAGAAATAATGATATGAAGACAATACAAGATACTCTTCAGGAAAAACTGTTGTTGCATTTGATGATGACACTAGCACCTCGCTGACTCGCTGTGAAATCAAAGTTATTGTTTTTTTTTTTTAAGTTTCTTCTCTATTTATGATGTGCATAACGATATCGCAAATCATTTTGAGACAAAAGCACATGTGCCACTCAATCCTCAGTGCCTCAACAGCTGTTTATTTGAAAGAAAACTTTTCTCTGAGATGTGTGGAGTTAAATGACGAAGAGCACCAGATGTGCGGGAGGAAAATTACACAAAGCCTATAAATGGCTCGTTTTCGCATATATTCTGTGCTTAATTACTATCTCCTCGTGCTTCGTCAGACAGTGAGCAAGGAGGCTGTAATGGGAACGGTTTGTGTTAATGGCGAGCGTTTAACTCGGAATTAAAAGGGTGATTGTGTTTATGAGTGCTGCCTATTGTAATTATTGGCTGTGATAGTGTGCTGTTCAGGAATAGGTTTGTGTTGGCGACTCTGAACTCTGAATGGCAAATACATTGTAAATTGTGGTCTTTGGTGTAACATTGTGAGGTTTGAGAGTTACTCGATATGTTGTTTTTTTAAACACCATATTCATGTTTTTTCCAAGTGTAAATCAAACAAGTCATGCATTTGAAGAACTAAAACGTTGCTAAATAATTGCCATCATAAAATTAAGGTTTTCACAATTGTCTATGGTAATTGTGCTGAAATACAAAGAACAAGCAAAAGAAGAAAAAAAATGTGGAAATAATCATTATGCCTTTGATGATCACTTGCACAAAAGGAATAAAAGGGTCAGTTCACTCATTCGTATAATTACTTCAACGATTTATAAGTTTTACAATTAGTTCAAACCCATTGTACACAAGGGTAATTTGTGCCTTAAAATCCTTGGCACAACTAAGAGGAAGAAGAAAAGGAAGAAGAGACAAAAATATTGTTACAGTTGTGAGGGCAGATGGAAGAATTTCACAGGAAAATTAGAATTGTTTCGAATTTGGAAGTCATCTCAATGTAAACTGTGTAGGGAAACTGTGAGCTTAATTGTTAATTGTCACCACACGGTGGGTGGGAGGGGCGGGGGGGAGTTGTGATGGTGCTGTATTAACTAGATAGGGATTAAGGCCAATTTCCACAGTATCTTTTTTCTATGTGATCTTTTTTCTATGTTTTTGCATTTACAAGCCAGCAATGAGATTACGTTCCTTAACAATAACAACAACAATAATAATAACAATGCCACACATCCAAGCAGACAAGAAGCCCTGCATTCCCAAATTTGCACCAGCAAGTCACACCCCCAAGGCTTGTTATTGCTGAGTATGATGTGAGGGGGGGGGCATGATCAAGGAGCAGACAGGAGGAGTGAGAGGACACGGTTGGTGATAAACATGGCTGGGACAGAAGATCTTGCTTTGCTCTCCTCTTGGCATGACAAAATGGCTGCGCGATTCTCGTGTCATGCTGTACATTTTCCCATGTACTGGGCAACACGCTAGTCATTGCCTGTTTGGCTGAACCTTGACATGTGTACGTTTCTGAGAAGAGATGCAGAGCGTGCCTTGTGGCCTTATCACGGGGCCTCAGGGATCATCTTGTTGTATGTTCAAGAATGAAAAGGAGCGATTGTTGTGAGCAGACCTCATGCAAGAGAGGAACATTCGGCATATTCTTTCATGAGAAGAAGCTGCATGCTCATTGGTGAGCCCTGGTGTTGAACACTGCCTCACAAATGACCGCATGCATGTTTCCCGCCCAGAGAGCAGCTCAGCGCCATTTTGGGTGCATCTTCCCATGCAGGACAAAGCGGCTCGATCGCAACATTCAATACAGACCATCACTCGACAAAGCTAAGTGCCAGAATAAAGGGAGGATTTTCTTTTATTTCATTTTCCCCTTGTCTGTATTAAAATCTGTGTGTAGAGGCACCTCGACTTTAGGCTATAATTGACCTCACATTTTATTGTTACACATTGAATTATTGCCATTGTAAATATTTGATCTATTTTCATAAAATCCCCGTATTTATTTTAAGTTGCTGGTGTCTATGTATCTGTTGTGGGTTGAAGTATAAACTCCTTGTGCTGTGCATCCATCTGCTCAGTCTTTACTGCCCTCCCCTTCCACGCGTGCCATAATCTCACAATGATCACGTGCTCGCCTCAAAGGAAAACCACTCTGTGATCCGGCCTGGTCAGTGTTAACTGCCCATCCACCACAATTCGGTCAGGGGGATTAACCTAACCGGCAAGGACGCGATAATATCAATAGAGTAAAACTAACCTCTCACATTGTTTCAGAGTAAAAGACTATTGGAAAAGATCTTTTTTCCAGGAAAAAAAATCCACTCTGTTGGGGGGAAGAGAATCTTTATTACAGTAGAAAAAATCTCATCAGCCTTGACTCTGAATAGCAAGCTCTTCCACAAGCCTTAACTCTGTATACTAGTTCTTCCTCAAGCCTTGACACTGCATCCCAGCTTTTCCACGAGCCTCCACTCTATATCCAAAAAAAAAAACTATAGTAAACAAAATAATGAACTATAGGAAAAAAAATCTGCACAAAAATAACATTTACATTATGGGAGAAATTTTACATTGTTGGAGAAGATGCACACTTGAAAACACTTTATTATTCAAAAAATATTGCCATGAAAGGAAAAAGAAATTTATGCTATCAGAAAAAAATCTACACTTCCGTAAAATAATCTATACTGTACGAAAAAAAAATCCACAATATTGGAAAAAAATGTACTCTATAGGTTAAAATTTCAGCTATAGGAAAGTCTATATGATAGGAAAAAAATTTTACACAATCGGAATACATTAATACAATACTAAAAAAAAAAAATCCAAAAATCCACATGAAAGGAAAAACCTACTTTGTAGGAAGAAGCATCTGCACTGTATGAAATAAAACTTTAATAGAGAACAAAATCTACACCATCGGAAAAAAGGTTCTTTCATGTCGAACAAAATCTATACAATAGAAAAAAAAAGTGAGGACAAAATCTACATGATAGAAAAAAAAATCTTTAAAATAGAACAAAATGTACATCATCGGAAAACATTCTTAAATGTTGAACAAAATCTGCACCATAAGAAAAACATTCTTTAACATAGAACAAAATCTTCACCATCAGAAAATAATCTTCAATACAAAAGAAACTATATATAATATTAAAAAAATCAAACATAGGACAAAATCGACATGATAGAAAAAAAATTATAGAGAACAAAATCTACACTATAGGAAAATAATCTTCAATACAAAACAAACTATATAATAGAAAAAAAATCAAACATAGGACAAAATCTACATGATAAAAAAATACATTTCATGTCAAACAAAATCTACACCACAGGGAAAATTTTTTTTTTACATCAAACAAAATCTATACTGATAAAAAAATCTGGAATATAGGACAAAATCCACACTTTTGAAAAAAAAATCTTCAATGCAGAACAAAAACCTACATGATATTAAAAACAATATGTAATATTGAACAAAATCTATACTGTAGGAGAAAATCTTTTATATAGAACAAAATCTACATGATAAAAAGAAAATCTTTAATGTACAACAAAATCTATACTGTATGAAAAAATCTTTAATACACTAGAAGACAAAATCTCTACGAGAGAAAAAAATCTTTCATATGGAACAAAATCAATGCTATAGAAAAAAAACTTTTATATAAAACAAAATCTTCACTGTCGGAAAAAAAAAACTCTTTAATATTATTCAAAATCTATACCATAGGAAAAACATTCTTTAATATGGAACAAAATCTACACTATAGGAAAAACAAAATCTTTAATATAGAACAAAATCTACACTATCGGAAAATAATCTTCAATACAAAACAAACTCTACATAATAGAAAAAAACAATCAACAAAGGACAAAATCTACACAATAGAAAAAAAAATCTTTTATATAGAATAAAATCTACACAATCAGAAAATAATTTTCAATACAAAACAAACTATATAATAGAAAAAAAAATCAAACATAGGACAAAATCTACACGATATAATATATGTATATATATATATATATATATATATATATATATATATATATATATATATATATATATATATATATATATATATATATATATATCCATCCATTAGGACCATACTCTGTGCAGAGCGTTGGTGCCGCCGAAGCAGTCTCCTTGGCTATTGGGAACAATCCTGGACGGGTCGCCACTCCGACACAGTATACCAGCATGCTGGCACTCATTTTGCCGACCTCGGAAGGATGACAGGCAGAGTCAACCCCACCTGGTGTTAATTCAACAGCTGAGCGGGATTTGAACTCAGGACCCTAGGATCCCAAGCCCACTACCTTAACCATTAAGCCAACACCAGGCATATATATATATATATATATATATATATATATATATATATATATATATATATATATATATATATATATATATATATATATATATATATATATATATATATATATATATATATATATATATATAGAACAAAACCTACACTATGCGAAAATAATCTTCAATGCAAAACAAACAATATAATAGAAAAAAAAATCAAACATAGGACAAAATCTACATGATAGAAAAAAAAAAATTCATGTCGAACAAAATCTACACCACAGCGGAATTTTTTTTTTTTTTTTACATCGAACAACATCTATACTGATTTAAAAAAAATCTTCAAAAGAGGACAAAATCCACACTTTTGAAAAAAAATCTTCAATGCAAAACAAAATCTACATGATATTAAAAATATATTTAATATTGAACAAAATCTATACTGAAGGAGAAAATATTTTATATAGAACAAAATCCACACTATATAAAGAAAATCTTTAATGTACAACAAAATGTATACTGTATGAAAAAATCTTTAATACAGTAGAAGACAAAATCTCCACTATAGAAAAAAATCTTTCATATGGAACAAAATCAATGCTGTAGAAAAAAAAATCTTCACTACAGAACCAAATCTAAATGATAGAAAAAAATCTTTTATATAAAACAAAATCTTCACTGTCAGAAAAATAAATCTTTAATATAGAACAAAATCTCCACTGTAAAAAAAAAAACTTTAATATAGATCAAAATCTACACCATAGGAAAAGCAAAATCTTTAATGTAGAACAAAATCTACACGATTGGAAAATAATCTTCAATAGAAAACAAACTTTATATAATAGAAAAAAAAATCAAATGTAGGACAAAATCTACACAATAGAAAAAAATTATTTTATATAGAACAAAATCTACACAATCAAAAAATAATCTTCAATACAAAACAAACTATATGAAAGAAAAAAATCAAACATAGAACAAAATCTACACGACAGAAAAAAATGTTCTTGTCGAACAAAATCTACACCATTGGAAAATGTTTTTTTACATCGAACAAAACCTATACTGATACAAAAATCTTGAATATAGGACAAAATTCACACTATAGAAAAAAATCTTCAATAAACAACAAAATGTACATGATATTTAAAATATTTAATATTGGACAAAATCTATACTATAGGAGAAAATATTTTCTATAGAACAAAATCTACATGATATAAAAAAGAAATCTTTAATGTAGAACAAAATCAATACTGTATGAAAAAAATCTATAATATAGTAGAGGACAAAATCTTCACAATAGAAAAAACTTTCATATGGAACAAAATCAATGCTATAGAAAAAAATCTTCACCAGAGGCAAATCTACACGATAGAAAAAAAAATCTTTTTTATAGAACAAAATCTACACTGTCAGAAAAAAAATCTTTAATACAGACCAAAATCTCCACCATAGAAAAAAACTCTTTAATATAGATCAAAATCTACACCATAGGAAAAACATTCTTTAATATAGAACAAAATCTACACCTAAGAAAAAACAAATTTTTAATATAGAACAAAATCTGTACAAGAAAATATCTCCACTGAAGAAAAAAAAAATCAACACTATCGGAAAAACTCTGCAATGTAGAAAATATCTACTCTATAGGACAGAAAAATCAACACGATAGCAAAAATAATCAACACTGAGATGAACAAACTTCACTATCGTATAAACATCTCCACTCTCGGGGGAAAAAGATCTACACTTTAGGGAAAAATGTACACTCCAGAAAAATGTCTACACAACAGCCCAAAAGATCTACACTATGGGATAAAATCTACTCTATCAGAATAAAGATGAATGTGTCCCACTGGAAAAATCCAATAGAGATAAACAGGCATTTTGTTTCAATTCTTCCAGTGCATTTTATTCCCAGGGTACAACAAAAGGCCATTCCTTCCGTTGCTGTTTAGTCGCTTTCCCACGGAGCAGACTGGCCACCGTTCGACCAAACTGCCACTCGCTGCACATGGCCCGCTGCTCCCAATGCGCCGATTCATAAAAGGCGCACGTTGGGTGGGGCAGCAGCAAAAACAATATTGAGACTGCCATGTGAAAATGCGCATCAATTGCCTTTTATAAGCACCATTCAGTGAGGGCACTTCACATTCTGAGGAGAAAGGAGGACATGAGTTCAATGATGGGGGGGTGGTGTCAGGGGTCCCAGGCCTCCCCCTTGTCCACAGTACAGAAGGTGTTATGTGTATAAATAGACCTTCTGCCCCATACTTATTTTAATTTTTAGTGATTGCTACTTGACAGACAACATGTGCCCCCCCAGCCCCCCCCCAGCCAAAATATATCTGGATGTGTCCTTTGCGGAGTCGGATGGGGGTAGGATTTAAATGCACCTTGAGCAATGAGGAGGGAATATGCTTAATTGTTTTCTTCTACAACACTGTAATTTGTTTCATTAACTGCAGTCTTAACCACATTAATCAAGTAAATGGCAGTCATGTAAAGTAACTGTATTTACATTCATGTGTTTTTTTTATTTTTTGTTCTGGCTCAACGCTTTCTAAAACATAATACATCTATAGTTTTGTTTATGGACCAAACAAGCTTGATATGAGAAGCATTGAAATTGTTACACAGGAGATACCTTTGGTGACTTCACTTGTGGCATATCCACACAGCCTGAGAGTGCAACTTAAATAAAGCAGTGAATTCTTCCTTTACTAAAGCTGTGAGTAGAGCAAGAGGCTGAACCGATGCGACTGCTCAGTGCGACAAAACTCGGAGGTTGAATCTCCTGTTTGTGGAACTGCCTTCTGGGCATGATTCAGTTGCATTCTTCTCTCCAGAACTTCAAGTGGTGGTGCACTGGCATCTCATGTCATCCCCCATATCTACCCACAATCATTTTGTACCCCGATTGACCCTTTGTAACTCAACCCTCTTACTTGCAGGTTAGTTTTTTTCTGCTTTATCCTCCTTCTTCTCACCCTCTACTCTCACTCTGCTCTCCATATTCTATCCCTTTCCTGTCTCTCTATCTCCATCTCTATTGATTGTCTTGAATGTTTGTCAAACAGTAACCCCACTTCCATAAAGTTGCATTTTACCCTCTGTCACCTCGCTCTTCCAGGAGCCTTAAGTTTTGCTAAACATAAGCCTTTTCACTGTGTTACTCATCATCTCCTTTTGTTCTGCACTGGAATCCAATGCTCAGAGCTGACTTGAAAACTTCAATGTTGTAAAGAAAAGCACAGGCCTAAAATAACTCTTGATTCCTTTTGTTTGTTATTTGTTTAAGGTGTATTATTTCCAGCTGTGTTGAAATTTCATATATATATATATATATATATATATATATATATATATATATATATATATATATATATATATATATATATATATAACTGTATATATTATATATATATATATATATATATATATATATATATATATATATATATATATAACTGTATATATTATATATATATATATATATATATATATATATATATATATATATATAATATATATATATATATTTTTTTGTTCATACCCTTCTGCTATTGAAGTGTAAATGGTTTGTATGTTTAAGAAAATTACATATATTATTGCTTAAATAATTGTCCCTGTACATACACACAAAAAAAAAAAAATTAAAAACCTGCACGAGTTGAGATCATCTCCTTACGATTGTCAGTTGGCTCCATTAAACTCAGCAATTGCAATTTGAATTGCCACTTGGTTATTATCACAACAAGTTTGCAGTGAATATGGTTAGTAGAAGCAATTTGTGATACTAGAAAGAAAATCTCGAAGTTAGGGTTTCAATAAAAAGAGAGAAAAATCATAAAATATCGATAAAAATTTGTCGGAAAGAACAAATAATACAGAAAAGCGAAAGTGTGAACAAATGTTTCCTCATGTAATGAGATTTCCATTTTAGGAGAAACAAGAGAATGGGAAAGCGACAAGCAAACACAGTACATAACTCGGCCATCAGAGTGATGTAGTATGACCAGGATTTTAACTCTTTAAACTTTGTACCTCTTGGTGGTACAGTAAACAGCCAACACAATTGTAATGGACCAAATATGTCATAAGCACACAGACAGGCTGACAACCAAAAACAAGTAAACACAAAGGGAAATCGCCATGGCAATAAACAAACAGACGGAGACATAGAGAAGAAAATAAAGAGAACCGTGGAGAGGAAGAGTTTGTGGCAATGCCATTGTGCAATGTTCAACAGGTTTGCGAACACGAGGGAAGAGCGCTCGCTATTAATGAGCTGAAAATTACACTCGACTCTTCGCACAGCAACACAAAGCAGCTGTCACGCCCGACTGCCGGGCAAAATGACTTACGTAATGAATCCTCGGTGAGAGTGCATTGCATTAGTTATCTCTTTAGCAGCAGACTTGGGACTGAAAGTGCAAGAGTAAGATCATGGAAACCATTATAAAATGTTTAATTTTAGAGATGAAGGCTGGCGTTCGTGATTAGCAGATAAACGGCGGCACACGCTCCTTCCCCCAAGTGGTTTTGCCTCAACTCCACTGTAATGGCTTTTGAAAGCTACCGATTGGAAACGCTTAACATTTCAGATGAAGCCGCCACGCTCGTGTGAATAAAGCGTAATTTCTCGGCTTTGACTTCCATCCTTTACTCTTTTGTGGTATTCATCTTTCTTCTGTTACTCTCTTCTGTCTGATTGCTGATTTGAGCTTTTGCAGTCCCACGCGTGCAATTGCACTCTGCACTTGTAATGAGTGGCGGTGTGTGATCATGGCCTGAAAAGAGTGAATTTCCCTCGACAATGAGCAACCGTTATCTCGGATGTATCACGTATCCACACGAATAGTTAATAACTCACTACATGTATTGATCCGACTAAAGGGATCAATACATGTAGCAACAATTGACTTTTTTCCCCCAATTCTCACTAGATTTGCCATGAAATGCAAAGTTCCCTTGCTGTGCTCTCTCATGTTTCTTGGCAGAACAATTCCTATTTTGATAATACCATTGATGGTCTTCAGCAATGATGAAATCGATCTTATATCTGAATCATTGTTTTGATTAAAAAAAAGTGGCTTCAAAACCCAGATCGGCCTTCTGAAAGCAGTTATTTATGTGAGCTCTTGTCATCCTTCAAACAAATAACTTGAATGACTTGAAGAATCTTGGTTCCATGGTTAACACAACTGCTCAAAATGTCAAACAAAATAAAGCTGCCACGTGAAGAGCTTCAAATAAACTTTCAAGAATATGGAAGTCAACACTTTCTCGGTGTATCAAGGAATGACTGACTGTTCATGGCAGCAATTGAGTCCATCCTGCTTTATGGAAATGAATCATGGACCCTCACTGCAACCCACGAGAAGGGACTTGATGGATGATACACTTAACTTCTTTGTTCAGCTTTCAATGTCTTTTGGTTTGAACATATGACAATAAAGAAGCTATGCTGCCAACACATGGTGAAGATTTTGGGAAAAAATATTTATCCAATAAGCAGCAGTGGGGTATATAGTGCTTTTACATAATTAAATCATGTGGAGCAACAAAAGACTCAATTTAATTACAAGCAGCACACTCATGACTAATAACTTTGTTTGTAAAACTTCCATGACATAACTAGTTGGCCAAGTATTTTCCAAACAAGAATAAATTAGATGAGCATATTTAAATACCTGATTAACATGTCATTCCACTATGGCAAACACAAATCGGGTAAATTAACTGGAATTGCATTAAAAAAAATATCACAACATTCAAATGAGTTCATTCCATGAAGGAAATAACCAAATTAAAAAAAACTGATGAAATCACATTGGGATTCCTAAAATACCAGTTAATATACCTTAGTTACAACAAAATTCAATGCTAAAAAAGCCATGATTGTTTAAATCCACAGTAAAGCTCAGTACTGTCAGACCCAACCATTCGTGGGGAGATGTTCCTGAAAAATTCCGCGAACGTTGAATCCGTGAATGTCAGGGCATTGTTTCAATGGAAAAAGGGGGGATAGGTTCTCAGCAGTTCGTGTTCCATGAGGGAAATTCAAAAGTCCCGTGAAAAAATTGCGACTACATTGGCGAAAAACTACAAATGCTCCAGCAAAAAAACCTGCGAAAACGTGATAAAAACGCAAATACTCCCACGAAAATGTGAAAAAACTATGAAACCATGAATACGCCCACGAAAAACCATAAAATGTGAAAAATCCGCGAATATTCCTGTGAAAAACCGCAAATACGCCTGTGAAAAACCATGAAAACACAAAAAAAACGTATATGCAAAGCCCAGGGCTGCAAATGTCGAAGCAGGTCACATTTTATAAACAGCAAATACGCAGGGGTCCAACTGTATGAGAATAATATGCAGAATTTCATGGCTTTTTATCTGCAAACTATTCTATAGTTAAACATTCTTTGATGAACCTGCTATAAACAATGATAATGATAACACTGTGCATCCAAAAATTCAAAAACATCTCTCGAAGATGCACAACACTTGACGTGTGTGTGTGTGTGTGTGTGTGTGTGTGTGTGTGTGTGTGTGTGTGTGTGTGTGTGTGTGTGTGTGTGTGTGTGTGTGTGTGTGTGTGTGTGTATGTGTGCGCGCGTGCGTGCAGAAACACACACACGCACACACTAAAGCAGACAGAATGCTCTAGCCTGGGTATGAATCCTGACTCAGCTATAAACTGTCATCCTGGTGTTTCATGGGCAGGGTCATTCATCAATATGTATGCTGTCCCTTAGATGGACGTTAAACTGTGCATCCTATGTTTCAGCATCAGTTGGTGGATGTCATGGTGGATGTCAGTTGGTGGTTGGTGGATAAAAAGATCTCATGGTGCCCTTGGCAATGTATGCAAACTATCAATGAACTACAGCAGTTATCGCAGGCATCCTGAACAAATTCCAAATTCCTGCCCCAACTACTGCTGGGAAGACAATGGCAAACCACCCAGTATAACTCTTGCTAAGAAACTGCTCCGGTAGTTCAGTACTGAACCTGCCTTTGGGCATACCACCATATATATATATATATATATATATATATATATATATATATATATATATATATATATATATATATATATATATATATATATATATATATATATATATATATATATATATATATATATATATATATATATATATATATATATATATATATATATATTGTTGCGGATTCGCGCCCGCCGGCGTGCGAACGGCCACGTAACTCGAATCGCGGCACGTCGCCCACCGGACGGACAATCCCGTCGTGACCCTCTCGGACTAACGCCAGGAACTAGTCACGGGTGGACCTTTCGGCCTCACCACGATCGTGCCAATCGGCCCCCGCGTGGGATAGGGTTGCTCGCCAAATTCTACCTACCTAAGTACCCACACGGAGGGTAGACCGGGCGATCACACCTCGCCGCAGGTCGACTTCGGACACGGGCCACTTTAAGCGACCCGTTCCGTACTATCGGGATAACCGAGCGGTGTTATCGTCGGCCTCGACGGTTCGATTAATTATCGGGCGTTTTAGCCCACGACCAACCCTTTACGTGAAGTAAGATGGAGATTCAATAAAGGAAAAGACGAAGCGAAATGGGAAAACAGTTCAACATAAAGCACATTTATTTCACGATGAACGGAAAGCACACATATACAATTACACCAAAAGCAAATGTAAAAGAAGAAGAAACACAATAATACACAAAAAGCAAATGCAACAATGCAGATCTAACCGACTACCAAGCACGCGGCAACACTTATACAGTTTTACTTCACAGACGGCGCCGACAACACATACACTCAAAGCAAAAGAAAAGGACCACCCTCAAGGATGAGGGGGGTAGGCGGGCCTGGGGCCGAGACCGCGTCGGGCCTACCCATCTGATGATGAGCCGCAAGATGGCGGTAGCGCCCCGACTCCGTGGGCCTCGCGGACAGTGTCTGGTAGGGGGTGGGAACGGGGCCCCCTTCTCGCACTATCTCAGCGCGGGGGGAAACAGGAGGGGGTTGTTGATGCTCGGGGGAAGGAGGATATCTCCCTGTCTCGGGTCCCGCGACGAGCGTCTCCACCACGACCTCGGTCGCGCCGCCGGCCTCTCCCTCCGCAGCTCCCGACTCCGACACAAGCACCCCCTCGACCGCCTTCGCAGCCGCCACCTCTCCACAGCTCCGTCCAACCGCCTTCTCCGACTCCTCTCTTGACTCATCCCAACTCTTCTCTGACGCCGAACTCTTCACTCTCTCCCCTCCGAACTGCCCTGTTTGGCGAGCGCGGCCCCTTATATGCCCCGTGGCCTCACTCCTTCACCTTCGACCCTTTACCTCCGACCCTTCACCTCGAACTGGCTCCCCATTGGACCGAGGAAAAGTGGGCGTGAATGCTTTTTGATCCATGAATTTGCATATAGCGATATTACTCCAACGCACCTGGAGGCGGGGCCAAATCGCCCCACGCTCGCCGATAGGACGGAACAGAAGTGGGCGTGAGTCGTTTTTGATCCGTTTTCTTCGGAAAGGCCGGCGCTTTTGCACCCCTGCTCGGTGCGCGCCCTGCACGAGTCCAGTATCGGTGCCCACAAGCGGCGTGGGAATGACGGTGATGCGATGGTTGCGAGGGCGAGTTGTGACGGTAAAGGTCGTGGCTGTTGTTGTGAAGCGGCATTGCGGTTGGTGGTTGTTGTGTGATGGCTGTTGAGACGTGGTTGGTGGTGGTAGTAATGGCGGCTGGTCCAAAATAAAGATAGTAAAAGAAAAACGGCTATCTAGAAGGGTCGCAGCCCGCATGAATGACATTTATTCCCTCTAAACAACGGGTTTGGGCCTAACTACACAAATACTTACAGAGATATCTCACCTAAGGGACCTGAATGGTGGTTTGCGAATTTCGTCAACCACAACACTACCCCCTCCCCTTTTTACAGACTCGTCCCGAGTCGTCAAATTTTCGTGTGCCATCATGTGTAGTTTTCCCCTAGTACATTTTACCTACGGATCCCTGAGTGCGACATTCATGGTATTCGTGTCCCCAAAATAAATAACCTGAGGGCTGAGTAACTACCTAAACAAACTCACTCACACGGACGACTTAAATAAAATTGCCGGCGCTAGGACAGACATGCCGGGGGCGCACTCATATTTACAGTACATCTTACCTTAACTTACAAATTTTACACGAAACCATGGCCCAGGATCAATGAACTCTGCAAAAAGAAAGCAGTTAGCAGGGAGCCAGGCTGCTCGCATGCAGTCTCTGACTCAAACAATGCAGGTGACAGGGAACATGGCCGGCTGCTCACACGCAGTCCAAGGCCTTCCCTTTTGAACTGAACGCAGTGAACCACAACGGTGCATGGGCTGCACAAACGCAGTCTCCGTGCCAGCTCAAGTGGCACACGCAATGAGCACAACGAATGGATGGATGAATGGATGCACGCAAACACGGTGCATGGGCCGCCACTGCAGGCCCGTGTTGTAGTTGCCAACAGGGCAGTTCTTGCAGCTTGCAAACTGTTGCTTTTACGATGATCCCGGCGCGCATGGAAATGAACAGGGGGGGGGGAAGCAAAATTGAACGGGGCTGGTGAACGTGGGCAGTGGGCATGGCAAAGGCAGCAGGCAAACACAGCCCGCAGAAGAAGGCCGCTGCAGGCAAACACAGCCGGCAGATGAACTGGCCGGCACAGGCCTTGAAGCACAGCAGCTGCAGACAATCCGACCGGCACAGGCCTTGCAGCACAGCAGCAGTTGCCGATGAAGTGGGCCGGCCTTTGCCTTGCAGCAACGCAGCCAGCAGATGAAGCTGGCCAGCCTTTGCCGTTCAGTGGAGGTTGGTGGAGGGAGTGCGGTGGTGCTGGCCACTCAGAAGGCGGGCTCGGACCTACCCTACGGTCTCCCTCCCAACCTATCGCCTTTGCCTGTCACTGTCTATACCCACTCCCTTAATTTGTCAAACCCCAATTTAGCCCCAACTTATTTTTTTTATTTTTACTTCCCCACTATAAATCGTCCCCTAACCCCCTGTACTGTCTTTGTTCGGCTAACCTATCCTGTCACCTAGCCTACTCCCAACCCCTACGTTCCCTTCCCGGAGGGGAATAAGGGAGAGCTAACGTCCTGTGCCGAGGCCCAACGAAGCCTCAGGATGGCCTCCCCAGACTTCAGCGATCTATAACACAAAGTGGGTCCAGCGGCCCACAACGAGAGCGAGGGGATGGATGGTGCGGAGGGGTACACTTCCTAATCTACCCTATCCATTTAACTGTTAAACTACCCCGGGGCTTTGAACAAGCGCCTCTCGCTTAAACTATTGGTTCTAACAACCCAGATTCCCGTCGCCTGTGTTGGTGTCCTCACAATTTCGGGCCTCGCCCCCCAATTTTCTCTCCATGCCCTCACACGGTCTCATGGCTGGGACGCGTGGCTCCCTTTGGCAGGCACGACCCTCTGCCGAATCTCCCGCTATGGCACCCCCGGGCACTACACTGCCTCCGAGCCTACCAGCTCCCTAACACCGGGGAGTGCCCCCCATGGCACCTTCCCTGAAACGCACACGTGGCAGGCTGGCTTCCCGGGCCCCTTTCCGAGGGTCACCTGTGCCCACAACACTGCCCACGCGGCTAATGGCGCCCCGGGCCCCCGCACCAAGCAGGCGCACCCGTGCCCACTACGCTATCCCGGCCCCCCATGGGCCCTTGGCCTACCACGGCCGACTAGCCTGGTGCCCGGGGTACCCACTCAGCGATACTCACCTTTCGCAGCCACGCTCCCAGCCCATCAACAGGGCTCTTGCACCCCTCCAAACGGGTTTCGAGCCTACTTCCCCACCAACAACAAAACGACTTCCATATTTGTTAATTTGACTAACCCACTAACTCAGTCTACACTGACCCCGGGGTCCCTTGGGCGGGAGTCACTCCTCCCCCCAATCGCTCATCGCACCATGCAGTCCCCATTCGCTCCACTCACACAGACCCGCTGGCCTCACTCACTCAACATGTATTCACCTCACTCCTCTTCAACACACACACCGCTGAACTCTGCCATCCTTCTAACTACCTCCCCTAACTAACTCGTGCTCCCACGTCATCCCTTAAACTATAGCACATTCCATTTAACACTACGTAGCTAAGCTACGTCCCCTCTACACATCCACAAGTCTGTCACTGTCTCCAAATAAATCATTTTATTTCCCAACCTAAAGCTCACTAAATCCCTCTACCTAATCCATTCCACGGACTCCATGAGGACTTACCCCTGCCCCATGAAGTCGGTCTAACTAAGCTAACCCTTCCCCCTAACTAGTTTCCATCCTGTGCCCTGGTAAGGGGGTCTTCCACCCCTTGCCCGGGAATCCTGTTCACCCGAAAGCGAGGCTTGCTGTTTTTTTTTTTTTTTCACACGCGCAGCACCAGCGCGGCAACTCACAGCTCGCGCACTTTGCACCTGCCCGTGACGTCATGCAGCTGCACGTGTACCTCGTCCCTCCTTGGACGGTACCATCCGGCAGGGATACCCCTCCTGCCGGATTCCAACCCCGCGTGCAGCCATGACGTCACCGTGCGCATAAAAAAAACACAAGCCCCACGTCTCGAGGGGTTCCCCACGCGAACACATGTGCTTTGCCCGTTGGAGCTTAACACACACGATCGCGTGGAGAACCCGTCCGGTCCAAATCCGTAATCCTGCCTAAACTTTGTCCGTCCGCGGGATCGGCAAATCCACCGCTGGCGTTTCCGGACCGGGACTTCATTCCCGCAAGCGAGCACGTGGGGGCCTCGTGCGTTGCACAGCACGGACCTCGTGCTCACTGCTGGGTGAACCCGGCACGGTCCCCGAAACAACTACAGCCGCTACTCGGCTTTCTTCCCTCACATATCGCCGTCATCGCCATTCGACACACGCACTCCCGCGTGTTACGACGCAAACACACCTCACCATTAAACTCACACTGGGAGACGCGGCTGCATGTTCACACATGCCGACCGACATCTCCCTTACACACAACGACCTTGCACACGCTGTCTCTCTCACACACACGGTCTCCCTTGCACTCGGCCGTTCACTCACGCATGCCATCTCCCTCGCACACGTGGCTCCACTCACTCGCGGCCTTTCACTCACTCGTGCCATTTCCCTCACACAAACCATACTACTCACACACGCGGGGGCACTCATCCGCGGTGCCTCACTCATACACCGTGCCTCACTCACACACGCGGGGGCACTCATCCGCGGTGCCTCATCCACACACGGCGTGCTGGGAAGCACACACTCCGGCACACTCGCCACCACACCACTCATACGTGGTGCTCCATTCATACTGGCCGTTTCACTCACACACACGGCCTCTTCCACTTGCGGTGCCCCTTTTACACACAGCGTGCTGGGAAGCACGTACTCCGGCACAATCGCCATCACACCACTCACGCACGGGGTCGCTTCCACACACGGGGACGCACTCACACCTTGCACCACACACACAGGGACAACCACACTGGGGATTTGTGTCCCCACAAAGGTCCCCGGGGCCTCTATACCCCCCAAGCTCTCCGTGCACCTGTCCACAGCACTCCTCCCCTCGACCTCGCAAAGCACGACCGAACCCACCTGGTCGTGACTCGCCTCAAGGGGGCATACTCCCTCCCCTCTTTCCTGGAGGAGGCCATCCAACTGCTCGCACCGGGTCTCGACCCAGTCCGCGAGTTCACCCTCATCGTCCTCCACTACCTCCGTGTGTGTGTGTGCGTCACTTACCCCGTCTTCATCGTGCAGTCTTCCCTCTATCGTTCCCATCTCCCGTGTCTCTGCCAACTCAGTCACCTCTTCACCCTTTATCTCCCTTGTCTCAACTATTATTTCCGTCTCTTCCCTTGTTATCTCCCTCGTGCACGTCTCCGTCACCCCAATTAGTTTGTCCCTCTCGGTTACCGTCACGACCCTCGCCCAACACGTCCCCCGAATTATTTTTTCACCCGCCTCCACCGCGGGCCCGACAGCCGTTGCACCCCCTCCCAGCTCGTTCGCTCCTACACGTGGAGTC
>NC_140967.1:107343138-107448138 GCF_056783735.1 Eptatretus burgeri | reverse complement strand
GTCCAATATATATCGCCTTCAAGAGTGTGAGCAAACATTTTTGTGAAGCAAATGAAAGAAAAGCAACCAGTTTTTAAAAAGGAATAGTCAAGATGTCAAAAGCGATTACACATGGCACCCACAAGCCAACATACACCTTTATATTTCCATTGAATGTCTACAAGCAGATTAATTTCCTGCAGAAAAATGAGTGAATAGATTCCTGCATCTTGAGCCTGTATAGTTCCGCCTTCGAAGAATCAAATAAAACAGCTTCAAGCTTTGCGGATATTATTTTAAAGCCTCAACAATAGACGTCTTCTTTTTTTTTTTTTTTTTAAGGAGCACCTTCCATAAGGGGTGCATGAATTGCTATAGAGAATCTCCCTCGATGAATTGAAAGAGAGGATCTCCCTCAATGAATTGCTAGAGAGCATCTCACTCAATTAATTGCTGGAGAGCATCTCCATCGACGAATTGCAATAGAATATCTCCCATGATTAATTGCTGCAGAGGATTTCCCTCGATGAATTGCTCGAGAGCATCTTCCTCGATGAATTGCTGGAGAGCAACTCCCTCGATTAATTGCATTAGATAGAACATCTCCCTCGATGAATTGCTGTGGAGCATGTCCCTCGATGAATTGCTGGAGAGCATCTCCCTCAATGAATTGCAAAACAGCATCTCCCTCAATGAATTGCTATGGAGCATGTCACTCAATGAATTGCTGGAGAGCATCTCCCTCAATGAATTGTTATGGAGCATGTCCCTCAACAAATTGCTCAAGAGTACCTCCACCCTCGAGGATGAATACATTTCTGAAATTTACGTAGTAAAGTGAATTTCATAGATCATTATCTGAAACGTCCTCATTTGCTTGCTATGTTACCTTTGTCAGACTTGTATTGCCTTTTCATGCACATACTCTTCCATATCCTCCTTCCTAAAGTCCCTTTCTGTTTTCATAACTCTTACTTATTTTAGTCTCTTCCACTTCAATAAATTCCGAATCGTATTTTCCATCTCAATTCTATATCTTTTAAAATTAATATCTCCCTCAAACTTTATGCATCATTGAAACTCATTGAATAAAAGCCAAAATTTGCAATCCTGAGTCCATTTCCATCTTTCACCGGCTCCCAGAACCTTCCTCTCTCACGGTATCTCCTCCCAGAAGTCCGAGAATTTATCACTTTTCCTTCACAGCAATTCCTGTCCAATTAATGTGGTTGTCAAGAACAGTAATAACAGGCAGTTGTTTGACTTCGTGGAAGGCATTTATTAATATCATAACTGGTGTTGTCTGCTTTCGTACAATCACACCATTCACACTGCAAAGCAGTTGCTAATTGTCATCGTACTCAGTGAAAGAGTACAACTGAGAATGTTGAACACACGGGGTGTTAGATAAATAAGGTTGTTCAGTATCCGAGAGTATTGAGAGAGGGAGCTGAGCAGGTAAGCAAGATGTCATCGGATATTTTCAATAGCTCACTGGAGTCAGGACAGGTACCGGAGGATTGGAGAGTAGCAAATGTAACACCATTATTTAATAAAGGATCCAGAAAAGAATTGGGAAACTACAGACCTGATAGATTGACTTCAGTTGTGGGGAAAGTGGTGGAGACATTAATTAAGGACCAGATGAGGAACCTTTTAAATAAATACATACTAATTGCAGGTTGTCAGCATGGGTTTACCAAAGATAGTTCATGTCTAACAATTTTTTTTTAGAGTTCTATGAAGCAGTGTCTGATTGGGTGGATGAGGGAATGGTAGTGGACATAGTATATCCATACTTTAAGAAGGCATTTGATAAAGTACCACATCAGAGGTTGTTAACCAAAGTAAGGGCTTGTGGAGTGGCTAATCCGGTGGTTAATTGGATTGCAAACTGGATTAGTGATAGGAAGTAAAGAGTGGCTGTGAGTGGAAGTGTCTTGCTGGGAGGATGCAAGTAGTGTGAGATCAGTACTCAGAGATCAGTACTCAGACCATTACTATTCATTAATTACATCAATGATTTGGATAATGGGGTGAAGAGTAAGCTTTCCAAATTTGCAGATGACACAAAGCTTGGAGGTGAGGTGGATAGCAGAGGGGGTGGTGATCAGATTCAGGAAGGTATTGATACTTGTAGAGATTGGGGAAAAGATTGGTAGATGTAATTTAACCTGAGCAAGTGTAAGGTGTTTGGGATGGGAAATAACAATGAAAATAGAGATTACAGGATGTAAGGGGTAATTTTTGAGTGTGTCACACAGGAGAAGGATGTGGGGGTGGTAATAGATATGGGAGGTAAGCACGTAACACTGTGCCAGGCAGCTATAGGTAAAGTAAATGGGGGTTTTGGTTGTATTAAGAGGAGAATCAATTATAAATCAAAAGAGGTGGTGTTAACATTGTACAGGAATTTAGTGAGGGCCCCATCTAGAATATTGTGTTCAGTTTTGGTCACCACAACTCAGGAAGGACATAGATGTCATGGAGAGGCTTCAGTGCAGGGCAACTAGATTGATTCTGGACCGAACAAGACTCAGCTATGAGGAGCATTTGAAGGAGACAGGGCTTTACACACCAGAAAGGAGGCGGTTCCCATCGTGTGCTGCCTTTTGGCTGCTGGTTGCATCATTGGTTAGGGGCGCAGCTAAGCTGCTGATGCAGTGCCCCTATTACCAGTATACTGGTGCTCATTTCGCCGACCTCGGAGGGATGACAGGCTAAGTCAACCCCCTGGTGTTAATTCAGTGGCCAATGGTGCACGAACTCAGGACGCTAGGTTCCCAAGCCACCACTCTAACCGCTAAGCCAATACGAGGCTGGGAGGTGGTTAGGAGGTTAGGAGGTGATATGACAGAGATGTTTAAGATAATGAAAGTTAAAGATAAAATAAGTGCAGAAGAATTATTCAGCAGAGAAAACAGTGATAGGATCAGACGCCATAGCCTGAGAGTAAACAATTCCCATCGCATGACCAGACGCCATAGCATTCTTTGGCCACAATTATTCCCATGTTCTTGTGGGGTTGGCCGAGGGAAGATTTTGACCAGTCTATCACAAACTGCCTGGCCAGGCCTGACACTAGTCAAAGTAACTTGGGCAGAAATTTCGAATTTGTTCAGGGTGCCAGAGATAGCTCATGCACTCTTTGCAAAGGACACTGTGGGATCTTTACCGTCCACCATCTAATGCCAACAGATGGGATGCCCCTTGTAATGTCCATCCATGGGATGTCACACACATTTATGAATCGACCTGCCTGTAAAACACAGGGATGACAGTTTATAGCTGGGCCGAGATTCAAACCCAGGTTGGACAGCTTAGAGTCGAGCGTGCATACATCTAGGCAATCCTGCCAGCCCTGGGTGGGAGGCATTCTAGATGTCACTCAATTTTCCCATCAAATCTAATGATACGATCGCCCCCCTAGCCAGTTCTTCCCGCCAATGGAAGGAGAATGTGAAGCCCTCAAGCAAGTAATTTATGATTATGAAAATAACAAATGAAGAAAATTAATATCATCATCACACCATTTTAAAGTCTTTTTCCCTGAGCAGGGGTCAGCTTTTTGCAGGTTCCAATCATGGTATCCTTTCTTGTGGCAATGTTTTTTTACGGCAGGATGCCCTTCCTGATGCCAACCCTTTAGTCGCGTTCAACACACAGGGATAATTACCAGTATACTGGTGCTCATTTCGCCGACTTCAGAAGGATGACAGGCTGAGTCAAGCCCCTGATGTCATCCTTCTGAGGTCGGCAAAATGAGTGCCAGCTTTCTGGTGTCCTGCGTTGGAGTGGTTACCTGTCCAGGATTGTGTCCAATAGCCCAGGAGACTGCTTCGGCAGCACAAATTCTCTGCACCGAGTATAGTCCCAACAGATGGATGGATTAATTCCATGCACAATACGACTTGATAAATGCCTTGCAAGTGGGACATATTACAAATAGAGATGTAACGTAGAAAGGATTGGCATGTCTTTGCAAGGTGAGGCAGAGCTGTAGAATGTAGATTACACAGGCACAGTGTTACGATGATCTGTGCGCATGTGGAACAAGCTTGTTCTGGTCGAGGATAGACGAGACCCACTGATTATCGACTCAACTCTACAAACTCAATGAGGAAGTCATCTCTGGGACTGTCACTGCAGTACTGTCGCTGTGGAGCTCAGCAGTCGGCCTGTATTAGTCTTGTCGCTCCTTTTCGCCATTGAACAATTATGTGTCTGCCCTTGCACAACCTTGTGCCATGAAATTCAGAAGCCGAGCAAGTGGGCCAGGCTCCCACCTTTCAGGACAGATGAGATTGATGGTCATCAGATCAGGTGTGGGTGCTCTCGGAAAAGTAGGAGGGTATCTAATAATGTAACTGGGAAGAGAGGGATAATGCACACACAGATCCATTGGAATTGGTGACCTTTCGACATTAAATAAACTCAATTCCCCATTTGATGTCCGACCTCATGTGCATATCCACCAAGGACATACACAGACTTGGCATTGTTTGCAATAACACATCGATGTCACAAGGGGGTGGGAGGGGAGGGGGAATTCATACTTATTGATTTGCACCTAATATATATATTTATTTATATATATATATATATATATATATATATATATATATATATATATATATATATATATATATATATATATTTGACCCCTCCCATGCTCCTCTCGCCAAAGCAGCTGCATAAATGGGACAGGTCAATCATAGTAGAGTGAATATACTGGTTCTGGCTCACTTTTCCCCATGTAAATGAATGGGGGATTTTCAGCGATTCCTATTTTTTTCCCCTAAAAATAAACCGCCTTTTTATCCCAAGGTATATTTATTTGTCTCCCCTTTTAACCTGGAGGTTGAACCTCATTGAATTGAACACCTGGGGGTTGAACAGCTCACTCATTGAACCTATAAAGATTTGTTCATTCTCAAATTCCTTCAATAGTTTAATTTTCTTTGCACAATAATCCCCATCTAAAATATTGAAAAACAAAACATTTGAATCTTTATATTTTTTAAGATACCCCTTTTGTGTCATTATGAAATGATAAACTTCTCTTAATGATCTCATCTGGCCACCGCCCGAGTTGCAAATCATTTTTGTGTATAAACCACGCCATAAAAAAGTTTTGTTTCAAATGTTTTCAGTTCGTGTCATGAAAATGAGGAAGTGTTTTTTTTTTTTTGAAAAGAAAAACAGGAACTATTCTGTGAGACAAGGTCTCGTGTTTATATTTTATCTCAGAACACGAACTGAAAACATTTGAATCAAAACCATTTTAGGGTATTTTAAGTATGTTTTGAAAATGATTCATACAATTTGAGAATATAATCGCCCAGTTATTTTCCAAGCTGCTCACCCGAAGTGTCATTTCCTGTGGCTACACCCAATGATTAGGTAATTTCCTCATTGTTGTCTTATAAGTGATTCGCCAGACAAACTTTCTGCCAGACGGGATTTTCATTTTTACAACTGAGACATGAGCGATCTTTCTTCCGCGAACAAAACAGCTCAACACAAAGTTGGTAAGTTGGTTCCTCTTTGAACGATGAAGCAATTGATTATAAATGAAATCGTGATAATTCTGATATATTTTTTTTTTCTTGGCAGGTCCTTGGAAGAAGAGCAGTTTACATATCACGACGAGGTGCATCAAATGAATGCTCTTATTGAAGAGGTCAATGATTTTAGAAGACAATTGAAAAACATTTTTAAAGACTGACACGACGTCTTATCACGGCCTCTGATCTTTTTGCCATCTTGTACCAATGGTAAAAAAAACTGAGACATGGACTCACTCTCTTCTGATGAAGATAACAGCTCATGACAAAGTTGGTAAGCCTGTGCATTGGTTCCTCTTTGAACGATGAAGCAATTGATTATAAATTAAATCGTGATAATTCTGATATATATATTTTTTTCTTGGCAGGTCCTTGGAAGAAGTGGAGTTTACATATCACGATGAGGTGCATCAAATGAATGCTCTTATTGAAGAGGTCAATGATTTTAGAAGAGAATTGAAAGACATTTATAATGACTGGTACGAAGTCTTATCACGGCCTCTGATCTCGAATGAATTAAACCAATGGTGAGACACGTGTGTGTGTGTGTATATATGTGTGTCTGTGTGTGTATGTGTATGTGTCTGTGTCTGTGTCTGTGTCTGTGTCTGTGTCTGTGTATGTGTATGTGTATGTGTATGTGTATGTGTATGTGTATGTGTATGTGTATGTGTATGTGTATGTGTATGTGTATGTCTGTGTGTGTGTATGTGTGTGTATGTGTATGTGAATGTGAATGTGAATGTGAATGTGAATGTGAATGTGAATGTGTATGTGTATGTGTATGTGTGTGTGTGTGTGTGTGTGTGTGTGTGTGTGTGTGTGTGTGTGTGTGTGTGTGTGTGTGTGTGTGTGTGTGTGTGTGTGTATATATATATATATATGTGTGTGTGTGTGTGTGTGCGTGTGTGTGTGTCTCTTTCCCTGTCTGTCTCTTTGTATCTCTCTCTGTCTGTCTTTCTACCTACCTCTCTCTGTCTGTCTTTCTACCTACCTCTCTCTGTCTGTCTCTCCATCTATACCCTTGACTTATTATTATTATTATTATTTTTTTTTCAGCTCGATCACACAACATAAGCAATCTGGTACAACACATGATTTTCTGGAGGTAAATGTTTCTGAATTATTATTTAGTTATTTTTTTATTAATATCACTCTCTCTTTAGAATGTCGTCTTATGTTGGTTGCATCATTAGTTTGGACGCGATTTTGCCAGTACACTGGAATTCATTTTATTGGCCTTGAAAGGATGACAGGCTCCTGGTGTGTTAATTCAGTGGTCAACGAGGCTTGAACTTAGAACCAACAACAGGCTTACTCATATTACCATGTAATTATCTTTATAAAACCTAATTATTAAACACTTTTTGTTTCAAAACAGAATATTGTGTCTGAGTTTCGAAATCACAAGACATCTGAAGAAGATTGCTGGGAAAGATTATACATTCTCGCAAATGAATATTTAATATTTTCAATTTTAATAAATTATATTTGTTTTGTTTACAATTACTTGATTTTGAATTTCAAGAAGAGGATCAAGACATGAAGGAGAGGGAGGGGTTGGGCGGGTGGGGGGGGGGTAGGTGCGCTCCCCCAACGACCCATCACCCCTCATCCCACCCCTCCCCTCCCCATGTGTGTGTGTGGGGAAGGGTGGGGGTGGGATGAGGGAGGTGGTGGGTCAAAGGTGGGGCGCACAGGGGGATGAGGGGGTGGGGCTTGTGTGGGAGGGGCTTGTGTGGGTGGGGTTTATGTGGGCGGGGCTTCGGTGGGGCTTGTGTGGGCGGGGTGTGTGTGGGTGGGGCTTGTGTGGGTGGGGCTTGTGTGGGTGGGGCTTGTGTGGGCGGGGCTTCGGTGGGAGGGGCGTTTATGTGGGCAGGGTTTATGTGGGCAGGGTTTATGTGGACAGGGTTTATGTGGGCAGGGTTTATGTGGGTGGAGCTTGTGTGGGCAGAGCTTATGTGGGAGGGGTTTATGTGGGCAGGGTTTATGTGGGCCTGGTTTATGTGGGCGGGGTGAATGTGGATGAGACTTATGTGGATGAGGTTTGTGTGGATAAATGGCTGGGTGGAGAGATGGGTGGATGGGTGGAGCATGTGTGGATGGGCGGACACTTTCTTAATTAAATAAACACGTCCTGTGTGGGGAACTACTTAACTAATCACTAATTATGTGAATATGATGAATATAGGTGGAGCTTGTGTGGGGTTTGTGTGTGTGGAGCTTGTGAGGGGTTTGTGTGGGGTGGGGTTTATGTGGGCAGGGTTTGTGTGGGGTTTGTGTGTGGTGGGGTTTGTGTGGGGTTTGTGTGGGGTAGAGAGTTTTCTCGGGGGGGGGGGTTTATGTGGGGAGCTTGTGAGGGGTTTGTGTGGGGTGGGGTTTATGTGGGTGGGTTTTGTGTGAGCGGAGTCAAAAAGGGGCGGAGTCAAGAAATTTCAATTTATCTTTGTCTTTTGTAATTCCTGTGAATAAAATGAACCTAAAATCTCTTCCCCTTCCAAATCATATATCTTATAAGTCCAAGGAACCGTATCTATTACATCAACAATTTTAAAAAGTTCTTTCGTCCATCGTTTAGTAAAACCCTTTTCAAAATGAGATTTCCACCTATATATTCTTACGATATCACCAACTTTGAACTTAAGTTTTCTGACATTAATCTCTTTTTCATATTTTAATTTTGTAAATATTTCTGATGGTTTCATATTTGTTGACGTGTGAATCGTGTCATTATACTTATCCACAATATCCTGAATAAAAGATGACCATTGTTGTGAACCGAGTTGTGTGAATTTTTTATATAGTCTCTCTTTTAAGGTACGATTAAAACGTTCAACAACAACTGCCTTCCCTTCATTAAAGGTACTGTATAATGTAATACTGTTATTTTTTAGAAAATTCATAAATGTCTTGTTCTAAAACTCTCTACCCTCATCAGTCCACAATTTTTTAGGTTTTCTCTTACTTTTATTAAATATCTGTTGAAAGGCTAACATAAGAGTATTACCTGTTTTGTTTTTTAATGGTACAACCCATACGTATCTACTCCTCAAATCAATAACGGTTAAAGCATACTTGTACCCCTTATCATTATTGAGTTCAATCAAATCAGCAGACCAGATATAATCAACTTCCTTGGAATAAACTTTCCTTCTCTGAAACTTTGTGAATATTGGTTTATGTAATTCATCAGCTAATTTCTCTTCAGTCTTAATGACATCATTAGAGCCTATAAGTTTTTTGAATTTCCAAGTCCAAGTTTCAATTTAGCACTGATCATCTTCTTCACAATGAAGCGATCAACTTTTTCTCTCAAGGTTGGATTTTGTATCAGAGACAAATTATACAACATTTCTCTATCAACTTCATGCTTTTCTTCCAACGTTGTGTGATATTCCCATAATCAATATCGTGTCTCATGCACACTTCATCAACTCTATTGATTGGTTTACTCCAGGATTTAGGATTGTCTGTCTCATCTAATCTTTTATCCAAGTTTGTGCCTGGACCACAGAAAGAATACCCTGGAAGATGTAATTCCCCTGGTATTCCAGTAGTTGTAAATTTACTTCCTGATAAAAACTTTTGTATATCTCCTCGTTTGTGTTTGGAGATAAATAGATTTTTTTTTGAACCACACACCGAACATATACCTTTTTGTATAACCCTGTTATTTTTACTTTTAATATATGAAATATTTTTAGTATTAGTTTTCTTTTTACATTTGAGACAATAACTCATTTATTTATGTGAAAAATTCCTGCAGAGTGCAAAAACCTTTTTACTTTCCCACATGCACATTTGAATCTTAATTTTTAAAACATAAAGAATCCTTAGAAATGCCTTCACTCTCTCCTCCATTTATTTAAGAAAAAAAATAAAAATGAAAAACTTGAATTAAAATGAATAGCTTGTCGATGTCAATATTCTTGCCGAAAGTATTGCAAATAGACTTGTCAATTCTTTGTTTTCCTCCTCGGTGGGTTGAGTTATTTTCTGTAATACCACCAATCTTTTTTTAATCTCACTGGTTTCCATATTTTGATATTTATTTTGTCTCGCTCTTTCCTCTCTCTCCTCCCTCTCCTTCTCTTTCTTCTCCTTTTCCTCCTTCTCTTTCTTCTCCCTCTCCTCCTTCTCTCTCTTCTCCTTTTCCTCCTCTTCCCTCTCTTCTTCAACTCCTTCCTCATCCCTTATTATCCTTGAATGGCTTACACCCCATAGAATATCATACATCTATTCATCAGAATTTTTTCTAATTCCTGTATCCAAAATAATTTTTTTTACAACAGGAAACCAATAAAATTTCTTTTGAATTTCTAAAAGAGCCTTACCTTTTCTTAACTTTATAATTTTTTCATTATTTAACATTTTCATTAAATCTAAAGTTGTCGGTTTATCAACATCAGCATAATGCCAATCTTTTATTGAAAATACCTCATTCTTATGTTGTAGAACATATTTATTAAAATACCAAATACCCTTTTCTTGAAGGTATGCTTGGACACAGAAATGATAATTTTCTTGAAGCATTCTTTCTAGCATTTATGTATTCGAAATATATGTTAGAATAATATTATGGCACGAAACACCTCCCCATCTTTCCATAGTTAAATCATTTTGTATTTCCTTACTTATTATATATAATCCTGTTTTTTTCTGTTTTCATGAGATAAACAAGGGCAAAACCATTATTATATTTACCCTTATTAAATTCTTTTATTTGTTGTTTACTAATCGTGGCCCCACAAAACTCATTCTCGATACCAAGTGGATAATATTCTTCCTTACGAGACTGATTTAATTGTTCCAGGTCTTCGAGGTTAATTTTAAATGACCAATTATACCCTAAATCATTCATATCATACCCCCATTGTTCTATTCTCATACAAACGATACGCCCTTCTTTATAAAAAAATATTTTAATTCGAACTGTGAATTCTGTATGACCTGGAGATAATATCAACACTTCTGTATCTTTGGAATACACGGCCATTTTATTTAAGGATATATATTGTGATAAATCGCTTAATCTCACCAAGTCATTCGCGTCAGTCGGGCTTGGATAATTTTTTAATTTATAAGCATTTTTCATGTTAATATTTTTGGTTATATTATATTTATTTCGTTCGGCCTGTGCCTTTGTGTAAGAATTTGATAAATCAATATCCAGTTCTTGAGATACACCAAAGATAGAACCATCTTTACCAACATAAGTCATTTATATTAGATTAAAAATAATATCATAAATTTTTTTTATTTTTGTTGAGTTGAAATAACACATATAGACATAATTGACCACAACACTTGGAATTTAATTCTTGGACTTGAAATGTTTGATAAACACCATTCTGTAAGAATTTTATGACTTCAACAGGTGGTGGAAGACCAAAACTATCAAAATAATATTTGTCTTGACTATTAAAAATACAAACCCAATGAGAACCGTTCCCATTATTACCTTCTCAGTTCATAATAATATTCTTTGTATGTTTCGGCACATTTGTTAATTCATCTCTCATACAAATAACCACATTATGAATTTTTAATTTCTTACAATATTTGACAAGTTGTAAATTTGATGTTGTATTCTTTCCACATTCTTTAAACCACTCATCAATGCTCATTTATTTATTAGAAAGATATAATCCATTACCTCTTTTCGTTAATTTTACACCTGCTTGTGCTATAGAAGAAAGCATATCTCCAACTAACAATCTCGCTTTATCAGGCAGACCTTCAAGTTTTTCAGCAAAATCTACAATTACACCACTTCCACTAATTTGTTTCTCCAACTCTTTGTTATGTCTTTCCAATTCTTTTTGAGCCTGGAGTTGAGCCTTCCTTTCATTGGCAGTTTTCACCGCTGTTGAAATACCACCCGTCAATGCTCCAACCGCACTTAAACCAGCAAATAAAGGAATTAGAAATGGGAGAAATCCTCCACTCGTCTCTCTTATTGAATATTTTTTCAACATTGGTTTTGTCATTTTAATTTTAAGTGAGCCAGTGTCATTCAATATTTTAACCTGTTCTCTTGTGAGCAAAACATCAATTCTTACTGCTCCTTTTCTCTGAATTGTATTCACGTTAATCGTACAAGGCTTTTGATTTTGAACACAAGATGATAGTTTATGAAGATTGATTTGATTAACATATACCCCAGTTGGTACTTTGCCACTCATTTATTTAACAAAAAATTATGTGAGACTAATCATCACACCATTATCTGTATTAATCTGTAATTCTGTTTCTTCCAAAAGCAAACAATATGTATCAACTGCTTCACTCTCTCCTCTTTCAATGTATAGGGAAGTATCCACTCGATTAGACTTTATAGTTTCCTTTTGAGCGCTCAGGTCAAACGCATAGATTGTAGACAAACTTTTAAATGCTGTCATATCCAAAATAAGTTCTATATTTCCATTACTTTCACACACCTTTTGGTAAGACTTGTATGCTTCAGCAAAATCATTTTTTTCCCAATGAATTTCCAATCTATCTCGTGGATAAAATGTTCCATCTAGAGAAACGCAAAAGTTGTTTCACCTTAGCATTATCACTCAATGCATTATTCTTATCAGTCGCAGTATCACCATCTGGCTTTTTAAAAATGATCCACAGATATCGTGGCTTTCCTTCCAGAACACCCAAATTCCACATGTAAGTAGTTTGGTTGAGTTTAACGTGTTGACATCTTCTTTTGAGGTATGATACACTGAGTGGTTTCTTTGAGTTAAGTCTTCGATTCAACATCTCTTCTGTTTTAAGATTAGGAGTATATTCACTGATATACCAACTCATTTCCTCAATTACAAATTTATTCTGATCACCAAAAGCACTACCAACACCAAAAAGCAATCTATTTTCATTATCATTCCTTTGTAGTTGAAATCTAATTTTAAGACAATACAGAACTTTATCATGATCACAAAATCCAAATATACCTTTAAGAGGCACTGCCACAGTAAAACTATTTTCTGCTTTTGTATCATCATTATACATTTCTTTCCTTTGAGTATATCCCGGGTCTGTGTTTGTTCCCGTTGACATATCAGGAATAAAACCTTCGACAGACCATTTCCCATTCTATCACTGAATGTATAGAGTGTAAATTTCATCATTTCAGAAACAGCAGAGACATAATCAACCGCTTCAACTTCTTGTGTTCCAATATACAAACGCACACTATCAAACATTTTCCAGAAGAAATCATTTACAAGTGTAGCATTTGTGTTATTCCCAGCTTTAGTGAATTTAAATTTACACAACAAGAAACTTTCGGAGAGATTCAAATAGGTTTGTTGATTATTTATTTCAAAACTTTTTGTACCATTCGTATTCCAGTCTGTTCCAGTTATTGCATTTACCTTGAAGTAATCTTCTTTTTTAGTGGAGTTTGAGATAATAATAGTATCATCCAAATCATAGATACTATCAATTGCTTCCATGCTTGTATTTATTTAGGAAAAAAGATGTTAAAACTTTTGAAACCCTGATCCAAGTATTCGAATTATTTTCTGTCGTTCTTGGGGGGACAACTGAGTTTTGCCTTTCTTAATTTCTTTTATTGCTTGTAATTTATACGATTCCTTCTGGGCATCTTTTATGCTCTTTACAACATCTGCTACATTTCCCACAGCAGAAGCAGTTGAACCAATTAGATCTTTATGTTTGAGAATAGTTGAACCAATACCAATTAGAGTAGCAATTATACCATCTCCTCTAAATTGATGTCCAACACCCCTTTGTCTCTTAGTTTTATAGTATCCTCTACCAAGATACATACCTTCACCCTTGTAGTATGGGGAAAGGAACATCCCATCCCCTGTAATTATTTTATATTTTCCCAACTCGTGTTTCCTCACAATAACCCTCGTATTTATTTATTGGAAAACTTCACGTTGGTGAATTCTGATGGATATAACTTCTCCATTAAAATAAATCATACGATTATCTTGGTCGGTTATCCTAAAATTTACTCTGTGTATGGTTTTTCCTGACACAGGGAGATAAACCAAATTTTTGGGTTCCATATTGAATTTATAACCAATTGGGGTTGAGTATGCGCTGAATGAAAATATTGCATTTGTTTTTTTTCCATCATTATAAGCACCATCAATCAAATCACAGTGAATTAACACCGAATTTATTCCTGAGGATATTTGAATGACATTATCACTGTAAAACGTCCCATTAGTTTCAATCTTTTTTGAGGAGAAACCCAATAACTCTCTAAATGAATTATCAATTGTGAAATCAACCTTGTAGTTATTTTTAACTTTAATCGTTGATTTTGAAGTATGTTTTTGAATGTCTATAACAATATTTTTTGGTTCATCACCCTGTTCTTTCATAAGACGAGCAATTTCGGAAGATATTTGAGAAATCTCATATGCTCCAGGTGAGAGTGTTATCGTTTTGTATCCACTTCCGGGATTATAACTAAACTTGTCATTTTTATCAGTTATATTATATAAGGTAGTATAAGTTTCCATGGACAATAAAGATGCCTCATATTCTTTTGTTGGGTCAAGTTGTAGTGGGTATGGGAATGAAGATGTGTGGTCACTTGTTGTGAAATTAAAACTCAGGATTGTGCTTCTCATCTTATTTAATATGAGATAAAATGTCTTTATATTGAGATTTATTAATTATTTTCATGTTCATCAACTGGTCTAAAATGGCTGATGCTTCATTAAAACAATTGTTATTTCCAGCCTTCTTACTATCTAACAACAATAACAGTCTATTAACTAATTGCAATGGGTCATTTGGAAGAAAACTAACACCTGAACCAAGGATACTTAAAGCCTGAATAATGTGTTTCTCCTTCTCATTCTTCCTACTTTTACCAGAAAGAATAACCTTATAATTTAGAGTGTTCATCAGATCAATATATACTCTATCATCATTATTTTCCATATCCAATGGTTTATCAATATACTTTGATTCATCCCTCACAGTTGAACCTTGTCTTCCATCTTTTGTGAGAAGAAACATTAATCTCGGAGTTAATTTAACAGGGGGTTAAGCAAAAACCTAAGAACCTTAATTCATCATTAAATATCAATACCTTTTCTTGAAGAAGATGAAATATTGCTGGTTGTTCTGTTGGAATGGTCCTGCTTTGGTTTTTGAATCCGATGAATATTCATTGTTTTGAAGAGCATTCATAATATAATCAGGGGGTTGATTAATCTCTTCCAGTTGTTGAAATAAACCTTCATCATCATATACCTTTAATTCTCCTAAATACTCTAATTCTTCCTCCGTCATTTGATCAAAATCTTTTAACATTTGAAGTTTTTTAGGAGTATATTCTACTGTGGGAACTGTGGAAACATCTTTCATTTTTTCTTGGGAAGTTTTTAAAAGTGGTTTAAAAAATTTCTCTTGTTTTCTTTCAAATGCTTCTTCGCCCGTTAGTTTCTGTCTGCGTTTCTTCTTTATGTCTTCCTGCTGTTTTACAACTTTTGAAACCAACTCTTGATGTTCCTTAAATCTTCTTGCTCTTTCTTTTGCATCCATTTATTTATTGTAAAATATAATTTAATGAATTGTAAAGATCAGGTCAGGTCAGGTATGGGAGCATGTGCCAGAACAGCACGTCGCTGCGTCCACTTTCCGCCGGTACTCCAGGGGCCTCCGTCTGGCCATCCCCCAGGCAGATGCCAGGCCCATCCCCATCTCCTTGAGATGATGTTCAACCTGTTGCAACCATGAGGCACGTGGTCGACCCACTGGCCTCCTCCACTCATGAGACTCCCTCGCTGAGAGAATCTGGTGAGCAGGATCAGAGTCAGGAAAACGAGCCACATGTCCATACAGCTGCAGCTGATGCTCACGGACTATGCAGGTAACAAATCTCATCCGAGTCTCTCTCAGCAACCGTTCGTTGGACACAAAATCCGACCAGCGATAGCCAAGGATTCTCCGAAGAGACCTAGTACCAAAGGAATTAAGTCTCCGTCTCAGATCCTTGGTCAGAGTCCAAGTCTCGCACCCATAGAGCAAGACTGGAAGTACCAAGGACCTGAAGACTCGGACTTTCGTACTCCCGCACAGGTACCGGCAGCGCCACACCCCATGATCCAGTGAATCCATGACTGCCCAGGCCCGACCCAGACGTCTATTGACCTCTGACTCGCAGCCAGCAGAGACATGAATATCACTGCCAAGGTAAGTGAATCTCTCCATGACCTCAACATCCTCACCACAAACAGACACAGACAGGACAGCAGCATCCAAGATGTCACCGAAAGCCTGGATCTTAGTTTTGACCCAAGAAACCCGTAATCCCAACGGCTCCGACTCCTCACTCAGCACCTTGAGGGCCCCCAAGAGGATGTCTAAAGTCTCCGCAAAGATGACTGCATCATCTGCAAAGTCAAGGTCCGAGATCTTGACATTCCCAAATGACGCACCGCAACTTGATCTCTCCGACATCCTCCCTAGAATCCAGTCCATACAAGTGCTGAAAAGTGTGGGGGCAAGTACACATCCCTGACGAACTCCAGTAACAACTGGAAATAAGTCAGAGATGGTACCACCACACTTCACAGCACTCTCAGTACCAGAGTAGAGTTCAGACATCAGATCGATCAGTTTTGGTGGCACCCCACGAAGACCAAGAATCCTCCACAGGACATCCCGATTCACTGAATCGAATGCTTTACAGAGATCAACATAGGCTGCAAGCAGCCCCTGCCGAAACTCTCGTCTGCGTTCGGTGAGGACACGAAGTGCAAGGATACGGTCAATCGTTGACCTCTTTGGTGTAAAGCCTGACTGCTCTGGACGCTGGTGCTCAAGCAGATGGTGGCGAACCCTATCGAGAATTATCCGAGCAAAGACCTTGCCCGGCACTGAGAGCAGCGTCACCCCTCGGTAGTTGTTGCAGTCTTGGCGATCACCCTTCCCTTTCCAGAGAGGGACAACAAGGCCCCTCTTCCAGTCAGTTGGGATGATGCCTGTGTTCCAGGCAGAGCACAAAACTGCATGCAACGACACGAGTGCAGCATTTCCACCAGCCTTGAGAAGTTTGGCATGGATGCCACAGATCCCTGGAGCTTTGCCCCGTTTCAACTGGTTCACCGCAGCCCGTGTTTCCACAAGCGTAGGTGGACCACAGTTGATTCGAGGGTCAGCAACAGGGATTGTAACACCCTTGACGTCCAACTCGACAGTTGGGGGATCAGCCTGGTACAACCGCTCAAAGTAACCGGCCCAGCGGGCCTTCACTTCAGACTCCTCTGTCAAGAGTCTACCACTCTCTGCTCGAACTGTAGTGCTCCGAGGGATGGGCTTGGATGGACGTAATGCGCGAATTCCCCTGTAAGCAGGACGAGAATCACCTGTCCACAGGTGATGCTCTACCCCCTCACAGATTCCTCGCACATAGGCCTCCTTGTCCACCTTCAGTGCACGTACAGTTTTACGCCTCAGCTCCCTGAACAGCTCAGCTCTGCCATTCAGCCTGGCCCTGCGACTCTGGTCAATGGTATCCAGTGTCCCTTGAGAGACAAAATTCTTCTTTGCCCTGCGGTGAGCTCCAAGACATCCACCGGCAACATCAAGGACGGTGGTCTTGAAGGCGCTCCACAACTCTTCAGGACCCCCCAAAGCACCTAGACCCCCCAAGTGTCCACTCAGCCTGTTCGCAAACTCCTCAGCTACTCTCTCATCCCTGAGCTTGGCAAAATCCAGCCTCGGCTGGGATGGTACCATTCTCCAGGATTGAAGGTGCAGCTTTAGAGTTGCTACAACAAGCCTGTGGTCAGTATTGAGGAACTGAGCACTCCGGTAGACTCTGCAGTTCTGGATTATCCTCCAACGACCGTCAATGATTTGTTAGTCAATGAACATGGTCAATCTCCTTTGCCACACCGCCAGCATTGGAATACCAAGTCCAGCGATGAGCTTGTGGGCGCTGAAACCATGAACCAGCCACCCTAAGTCCATGACTTCTTGCAAAGTCAAGGAACTTAGTGCCATTCTGGTTCATAGTTCCTGACCCATAGGGACCAACACACACCTCATAACCGTCCCTATCAGTTCCAGTCGATGCATTGAAATCCCCCAAGACTAGAAGTGTATCTCGTCTGGGGCACTGATCAACCACAGACTCGAGTGTGGCGTAGAATGCATCCTTCACGGTGAGATCACTCGCCTCAGTCGGAGCATAAACAGAGACCAGGGAAATGACACCTAAGGAGTGACGAATCCTTAATCTCATAATACGCTCGTTGACCGGTGTTACCTCAATTATCATTGGGGTCAGCTTATTGGACACAGCTAGAGCAACTCCTTGGGTATGGTAACCATCAGAGCGACCAGACCAATAGTAGGTGTAACCACCCACCATTATCTCGCCGCAATCCGGTCTCCGAACCTCAGAGAGAGCTGCAATCCCGATGTCCAAACGCTTGAGCTCAGATGATAACAGAGACAGGTGATCATCCTCTCTTAGGGATAGGACATTCCAGGCACCCACCCGAAGGGACCGCCTCAGGTTAACCCAAGGAGACCGTCGTCTGGTGGACGACACCTCAGCACCACTCCGCCGCACTCTCCCGCAATCTGAGCCAGGGATGTTACCCCGTGGTTTCCCTCCTATCAAAGATTGGGGGTCCCGAAGGCTTTGCCCCAATCCTGTCATCCGGTGAGCTGCCCTGCGAAGGGAAGCTGCACAGGAGGTACTCCCACGGAGTGGGTTTTCAGATTTTTTTGCGTTTTTGTGTTTTGCGGAATGAAGGGTTTTACGGTGGCCGGAGTGCAAATCCTGCCACCAACCTCCTAATAAGAAGTGACCCAACTGCAGGTGGATGTCCGCAGACACAGTTGGGCACTAGATATGGATGGCCGTTGGCTGACAAGGAGCACCTCCGCCCTTTGACAGGTTTTGTTTTTAATCCTGCTGGGTAAATCCTGTAAAGATCAACAGGGAAATTTTCCTTTTCTTCATCATTCAAGTAGATGTGTTCAAATAAATCCTTTTCTTTAAATATTTCATCAAATTCTTCATTAACATTAATGCGAGTTGTGATTTCTTCTTCACTAATACTTGCATCTCTGCTTTTCATATGTTTGCGTTGAGTTTCTTCATCAACATCAAAACCGAATGATAAAATCTTCACTCCGCTCAGATGTTTAATAATTTGTCTCGTTTCTTCTGGATTAGTTTCTAATATCCCAAGACCACCAGATTTTAGTTTCCTTAACTCACTCTTACAATGTGAATATTTTGTTGTAACAAGAGAAACCTCCTCAAATATTTGACCTTCATTCCTCAATCGCATATGTTCCTCCACTGAAATATAGTGATAATCTTCACCTTTTACTTCTCCAGGTCTTATTGCTCTAGTTGTTGTTGATACAATGCGTATCACGGGGTGTTTTTTCAGTAAATTTACAATATTCTCATTTGTACTACACAAGAACCTTGATTTATGAAAGTTTTTTCCAGAAGCAGATTTACCCACAAGATTTACAATAATAGTTGTCATTTATATATGTAATTGTTTATAAAACAAAAATATATCCCTTAATATCTCATCTTGTTTCACAACAACATATTTATATTTTTCAGTCGTGTGCTTCATGTAATCCTCAAATTTCTTTTTCTACATAATGTAGAACAATTATCTCTCCAAAAATTATTGATATATATTGAATTTAACTTGAATAAAATAAAAGTATTAGCATTGTTTCTGATGGAACAACGAGGAAGTTGAAAGTACGATTGACTAAGATAAATACAATTACAAGAAGAATGTCTCCCTCTTGTGTAGTAGCTGTCCATTTCCGTTTGGTTTCTCTCATTAACACAATCATCAAAGATAACGAGGTTCTTTTTTGATTTATCCAAATCTTGGGGAGACAGTATATCATCCGTATTATCACTAAGAATACAAGTTATAGGATTTGATTTCTTTTTACATCTCTGTGTATCACAAAATAGTTGAATTATATCTTCAATGTTATAATCATTTAGGTTTTTTTGACGTTTAAATACACCGATTATATCTTCTTTTTGAAGACCAGCATTAAAACCTTGTGAGAGTAGTTGATACTCTGGTTGAAAACTCGACTTTGTGAAAATTATTAAATTATCATAATCTAAAAAGTTGGGAGTGAGGAGCATCTTTAAAAGTAAGCAGGTTTTTCCACATCCACTTGAACCAACTATGAGACATCTTAATGAATTTGGGAGATTTTTATGGTTGTTAAATTTTATCTTATTTTCCCAAATGGGTAAAAAATCATTCATTTATATATTTGGAAAACAGGTTATTTAATTTATTATTAGCTTTTTTAGAAACTCTATATTTTATCCTAAGTTCAGGTTTAATTTCAAGATAATCCATTATTTTATTTATACAATATCTTGTGTTGATATTTCCGTGAAAATTACATCCATGAATAATATATAACAACAATCCTTTGAATATTTCTCTTATACGTTCAGTTTCTTCCCTTGTAAGGAAAGGTGTGTTATCACCCTCATACTTTACATTCATTTCTATAATCAATCTTGTAAAGTAATTCATTT
Organism: Eptatretus burgeri; assembly: GCF_056783735.1. Classification (NCBI taxonomy): domain Eukaryota; kingdom Metazoa; phylum Chordata; class Myxini; order Myxiniformes; family Myxinidae; genus Eptatretus; species Eptatretus burgeri. The sequence goes on along the minus strand of NC_140967.1, from coordinate 107,428,038 downwards.
TTGGTGTAAATCTAAAAGAATTATTTTCCTTTTTATATTTTTATTATCATTAATTAGAAGATAATCACAGAATATAGATTGTTTATAGGCTTTTGACTCTGTGTTTAATCCCCGATTTTCATAAGCAGGACAATTCTCAAATTTGTCATATGGAGAATCAGGAAAGTCTAGCATATTTATAAAGTAAAACTTTACTTGAACTGAAATTCATCTATACTTTCAGTTGTATATTGACTCATATTTAATAATATTACCATCGATATCGATATACTTTTTTTCATGATCAGATTCAACGACAACATTTTTTATATTAAAGGTAATTTTAAAATGATCGTTAACTACTATTGAATGAAATGTCATTTCACCTTTTTTTTTTTTTTTTTTTTTTTTTTTTTTTGTATACCTTGGTCGAGGCTCGTATGAGAGCTAACACACAACTCACAGCAAGGAGGCATGAGACAAGAGGGGTGGGAGTGGAAGGGACAAAACATTGGGGAACAGACACAGGTGAACTGTGGAAGGGAGAGGGATGGGGATGGGACGGGGAACATGGCGAGGAGAAGATGGACATTACAGGGACTTTCAGGAAGGAAAGCAGGAGAATTGAAGGAAGTGGGCTTGGGTGGATTATCGGGGGTAGAAAAGATCGAGGATTTGGATGGGGGAAGATAAGAGGTGGTGGTGAACAGCTGTTTTGAAAGCCTGGAGGGAAGAATGGGAAAGAATAGAGTGAGGAAGTTTATTCCAAAGGCGGGAAAAAAGAGGAATGAAAGAGTGAAGATGAGCAGTGATTCGTGATTTTGGTAGTTTTATCAGAAGGGGTTGTTGGCGGACCTTGAGCGCCCTGTGGAAATGTGGTTGGGACAAATCGCAGAGAGAGCAGGGGGGCAAGGCTGAGAGGAGTCGGTAGAAGACAGAAAGACCACCGACCAACCTGCGGTGATTGAGTGAGAGGCCCAAAGACTCAGCTTCATTGCGGGAGATGCCAATGATCTTAAAGCCCTGGTTTCGACAGCGTGAAGTCGAGAAAGGTGGGAGGCAGGAGCACCAGCCCAGAGGGGAGAGCAGTACTCCATCAGGCTACGGACAAAAGCTTTGTAAGTAGTCAGGAGCTCAAGAGGGCCGAGGAAGGACTTTGCATGACGGAGGATTCCCAGTCGGCGACTGGCTTTTGAGGCAAGGTTGGAAATGTGACTTTCCCAGGAAAGGTCATCGCAGATAGTGAGACCCAGAAGCTTGAAAGAAAAGACTTCTTCCAGAGGATTGTTGAGAAAGTGGATGGGGGGGTTTTGTAAATGGTCCTTTCGAAGAGACATAGTGAGAGTGTGAGATTTGTGTGGATTGAAAGACATGTTCCACGTGTTGGACCAGTTTGTGATTTTATCCAGATCTGCAGTGAGCGAAGAAGCTGCTGCTTGCCGGTCTGAGGGATGACAGATGGTACGGCAGAGGGTGGAGTCGTCGGCAAAGAGAAATAGAGGATTTTCCAGAGAGTCCGAGAGATCATTGATGAAAACCAGAAAAAGAACAGGGCCCAGAACGCTACCTTGAGGAACTCCAGCCTGCACAGGAAGAGGGGATGAAAGAACTCCATTTAGGGCCACACGTTGACTGCGACAGGAGAGGAAGTCTGCGAGCCATGAGTGGAGATGGCCTTGAATACCATGGGAAGAGAGTTTGGTGAGTAGGGCAGGGTGCCAGACTGTGTCAAAAGCACGTGATATGTCCAGGGATACGGCTCAGATTTCCTGTCTGGCATTGAGGACCTCCATCCATTGATGGGAGAGCAGTAGCAGCATATCCAGGGTAGAGTGACCTGGTCTGAAACCAAATTGATGATTGGAAATCAAGCCATTGGAGAAGAGGAAGGATTTCATGTCTGAAGCAATGATGGATTCCATAACCTTGCTGATGATTGGGAGAAGGCTGATTGGTCTGTAGTTACAGGGATCTGTTTTTGCACCTTTTTATGCAGGGCAGTGATGTTAGCAGATTTCCAAGCAGATGGCAGATGACCTTGGGAAAATGAGAGGGTGAATAGAACAGAGAGAGGGTGAGCAAGAGCAGAAGAGCAGGCTTTGAGGACACGTGGGCTGATGCCGTCTGGACCGGTTGCAGAATCTGACTCGAGGTTTGAAAGCAAGCTCTCCACCTTGTCAGGAGAAAAGGATACAGAGTCCAGGGACAGTTGGGTGCGACTGGGTAAAGTGGGTAGAGATAGTGATGGGTTTAGGACACAAGATTTAGCTGCAAACACCGAGTTTAGACATTCAGCTTTATCACGTGTGGAGTCAGCAGTGCGGCCATTTGAGGTAAGGGAGGGGATGGAGGGGGAACATACACCAGAAACAGATTTGATTAAACGCCACCGGGATTTTGAGGAGGGAGAGAGGTTTGAGAGTTCAGACTTGAGATGAGAAAGATGTTGTTTTCTGGCTCTCCTGAGGGTAGATACACACTTGTTCCGAGCTTTGTGGAAAGAACTGAGATTGCCCTCAGTTGGGTTTGCTTTCCATGAGGCAAAGGCAAGTTGTTTCAGGACAACTGCCTCACCACAAGCTTCAGTAAACCAAGGGCGGGAGGAAGGGTAAGACAACTGAACACGAGAGGGGATAAATCTGTGCATGAGGGAGAGCAAGTTTCTTTGAAAGAATTCCCAGGATGAGTTGATGTTTGAGAAAGTAGTGATAGGAGACCAGTCTGTAAGTTTGATGGCTGCTCGAGACCCTGCCAGTCGGCTTGAGTGAAATGCCAGACTCGACGGCGGTGAGGTGGTTCTCTGATGACAGCCAGAGAGATGTCCACTTTAACAAGGACGTGGTCAGAAGAACCAATTGGAGCGAAGGAAGAGCAGCAGATATTGTCAGGGAAATTTGTCAAAATCAGATCCAGAAGAGATGGAGTACCATTGGTTGAGATCCGGGTCGGGAAGTTGACCGATTGAGTCAGTCCCAATGAGTCACAGAAAGCTTTTGCTGATGTCCCATGGCAGGTGAGAGAGGTACCCACACCTAGCCAACTGGCGTGATGACAATTGAAGTCGCCACATAAGAGGAAGAGAGAGTTTGGATGAGAAGATAGAAGATGGTCCATGTTTTCGGAGAGTGAGGTGTAGATGGAGTCATCACTGTTCGGTGGACGGTACAGTACACATATAAACATGAGGTGGGAGTGGAGGGGAAGCCGAAGCCAGAGGTATTCCTGGGGTGTGGGGGGAGTGAGAGCAGTGCAGGGAGAGTGAGGAATAGAGTCTTTGATGAAGAGAGCAACACCTCCACCAGGACGAGGCTCAGGTCTGTCATACCGTAAGAGGGAGTAACCAGGGAGTGATACTTGGGAGTCAGACACGTCTTGGGAGAGGAAAGTTTCTGTTAGGCAGATGATGTCTGGTTTGTCAGTGGCAACCTGTATGGAAAGATCTGAAAGGTTTGAGCGAAGGCCCCGGATATTTGAGGTCCACACTTTTAATGAAGAGGTAGGGGAGGAGGCTTTGGGTGCAGGAGGTGGAGGGGGCGGGGAGGGTAGGACGAGGGACGAGGGGGGAGGTAAGGAGGGTTGCTGAAGGAGTGTGGGGTATTGCAGAATAGCGAGGGGAGGGGGCCGAATGAGGAGGAGAAAAGGCTCTGTGGTGCTGGGAGAGAGGGGGACAAGAGACAAGGAAGATGGCAGTTGAGGATTTGAGGAGGTGGGAGTGAAGAGATGGAGGTGAGAGGGCAGTGGAGGGAGGCAGGTTGGTGGATGAGAGGGGGGCAACTTAGAGAAGGAAGAGTGAGGGGGATGAAAGGTGGGAGAAAGGTGAGGGGGAATTTTTGAAAGAGGTGAGAGGGAGGCTTGGAGGGAGAAGAGTGGGATGGTTGCTTTGAGAGTGAGAGTGAGGGGTGAGGGGGGGTGAGTTGGCACTGAAGTTGGAAAAAGAATGGTTGATGGAAAGCGAGCATCCATGGCAAACTGTGGTTTTTAAAAGTTTTAGGTCAGAGATGCGATTTAACACAATTCTTGATGGATGCAATGAAGGCGAATTCAGAGCATGGAGAGAAGAAAGCGCTGTAATAGTTGGATTTTTAGGCAAGGAATGAAGGAGAGGTCGAAATGAGAGCAGTCTGTTAAAATAGCAGAAGAGAAGTGCATTGTGAAACAGTAAAGAGTACCACATGTGTGAGAGAGGAAGATGAAGCATTATAAGATCGTTTTTGTTGTTAATATTAATGTATGAGAGAGTTCAACAGATTAGGTCATGGAAGTGTAAAAAAAAAAGAAATCGAGGAAGACGAGGAGGAAGTTAAGAGGAAGAAGTAGCAGAATCGGGAGAAGGTGAGCGTGTTGTTGTTGTTGTTGTTGGGTATATTTTTTTTTTTTTTTTTTTTTTTTGAGATAAGAAAGAGATTAGTTGGGAGAATGGGGGATGTTTGGAAAGTGGGAAGGATGAAAATTGAAGGTAATGGGGAGGATAGAAATTGAAGGTAATGGGGAGAAAAAACAAACAAAAAAAAAACGATCGAACACCGAGTGGAACCGGTAGGCCTCAAACCTAGGACTAGGCCTCAAACACCAAGTAAGAACGTCGACATAAATACTCACAAAATAGCACGATTTTTGAAACAAAACCGAACTAGGAACACACATTAACATGTAGGTGAGAAAATTAAACAGTTAAAACGGGACAAATAACAACCGGAACTTAACTTTGAGAATGTCAGCAGGGAGCCCCGAAGGAGACCTCTTGCCGCTCAAAACCGGAACCGGAAGCGATCGTATATTAACCTGATATATTAATATCCTTTATTTCATCAGGATTTACATCTTTAGGGTTGTTGAAAAAAATACAAATTTGTCCTTGCATATTACAGATGGTCTTATCTTTTCTTTCTAAAGCTTCATCCATAAGGTTTTTGTTTTTTGATACTTTTTCTTGTTTCATTGCTTTTTCTAGTTTTGAATATATTACCAGAAGGAGAGGAGAAACTTTTGTTAGAGATACTTTAACTGATGTTCTACCAGGTATACTAAAAGCCCTTCCACTGAAGGAAATTGAAGAACTCATATTATTTACCATAATTGTTTTTATCCAATAGTTGTTATATTTATCTTTGTTCAATTTTACATCTTTGACATATTTCTCAGTATCTTTAAGAAATGAAGAGATTGATTGAAACTTGTCTTTTGTGTCTTGAAACATTGTATTTATTAAGTGAAAAAGTTGGAGGATAAAATGGTTTTAAGCACAGATTCACCTGTAAAATAAACGAAATTTTCATCAAGAAAATTTTAGTTTAAGCAAAGATTTATTATATAAATATGGTGAATACAACATACTGCGATGTTTGTAATCACAAATATAAACATTGTAGAAAACACCTCTGAACCAACAAACACACATTTAATCTATTTCATAAAATATCTCCTCATGAGTTAGAAAGAAAACATTGTGATATCTGTTCAAAGGATGTTTTGAAAAAGAAGTTATAATAAACATCTTCAATCAGAAAAACACAAGAAAAATGAGTTTAAAGTAAAGGGAGACTATTATATTGAAAACACTGATGGGGCATTTAAAGGGCATATAAAAATAAGGATTTTTCAATTTGGAGAACCCTGTCCATCATCAATAGCTGAATCAATTGAAATAGTGAAACCTGATGTTGAAAAATTTATTAAAAAGACATTAAAAGAAATGACAACTTTAAAGTTTTATATGGGAGTGAAAATGAATATGAAAAGACAAGATGAAGAACATACTCCTTATATGAGAACAGATCTTCATTTTATAACATCATTTCAAGATTTTTTGAATAGTGGGGTTTATTGAGAACTATCAAGTCAAGAGGAGGATGTTGATAATACAGTGGTAGGAAGTGGATTCAATATTAAAAAAATCATCTTTTTAGATATACACATTCTAAAATCAAACCCTCTTAAAGCTTCTTCTTATATTGAATTACCAAAAGAAATAAAACTAAAGAAGGCAGTTGTTAACATTAAGAACAATGATAATAAATGTTTTCTCTGGTCTGTTCTTGCTCACTTTCATCCACCAAAATGTAATTCAGAAAGAGTAAAACAATATATGAAATATGAGAATACCTTGGACATTAAACATTTTAAATTCCCAATGCCACTAACAGATATTCCTAAATTTGAGAAAAAGAATAATCTTTCTATTAATGTATATGGATTAACGGATACAAACAAAGTTCAAATATTAAAAATTTCAAACAGCTATAAAAATGAGGAAACACACATTGATCTTTTATATTTTAGTGTTGGAAAGAATTCACATCACACATACATCAATAATTTATAAAGATTAATCTCTTCTCAGGTATTCAGAACAGCAAACAAAATGTATCCTTGTAAGCGATGTCTTAATTCATTTCATACAAAAGAACGATTAGAACAACATTCAAAATATTGTAGTAATCATAAATCAGCTGTAATTGCAATGCCTAAACCTGGTGAAAAGATTTCTTTTGAAGATTATAATAAATCTATCATGCACCCATTTGTGATATACGCTGATTTTGAGTGTATCCTTAAAAAGATAAATACTGCTTCTCCTAATCCAAAAGAATCATATACAAATAAATATCAAAAACATATTCCTTGTGGTTTCTGTTATTATATCAAATCATTTGTTGGAGAAAAGTATAACAAACTTGAACATTATCGTGGAAAAAAAGCTTCACAAGACTTTGTAAAACGATTAGAAAAGGATTCGATAAGACTCACTAAATTAATGAAAGAAACAAATGAACCGATGAAATTAACCAAAGAAGAAAAATTAGAATTTAGAAAGAACAATATCTGTCATATTTGTGATGGGGAAATTTCAGAGTCTAAAGTTAGGGATCATTGTCATCTTACTGGTAAATATAGAGGTCCCGCTCATTCCTGTTGTAATCTTAATTATAAATTACCTTCTTTTATTCCAGTCTTTCTTCACAACAGCGCCAACTTTGATACACATGTATTTATAAATGAACTTTCAAAAACACCAGGGAATATTTCTGCCATAACAAACACAAGTCAAAAGTATATTTCATTTACAAAAATGATATTCACAAAACTTTTAACTCGTATTAGGTTTCTAGATTCTTACAAGTTTATGGGAACACCACTAGCCTACCTCGCCTCAAATCGAAGCTCCACGGACTCTTTTCCAAATCTTAATTCATTCTTTCCAAAAGAGGAAATTCTCACTAAAGAGGAAATTCAGATTAAAGAGAGAATTCAAAGTAAAGAGGAAACTCTAATTAATGAGGAAATTAATGAAGAAATTCTAACTGAAGATGAAATTCTAATTATAAAGAAAATTCGAACAATGAATGAAATTCTAACTAAAGAGGAAATTCTGATTAAAGATGAAATTCTGATTAAAGAAGGAATTCTCACGAGAGAGGAAATTCAAACAAGAAATGAAATTCAAAGTAAAGAGAAAATTCTTACAAGTAAGGGAATTTATCTTTATGATTATATGGATTCATTTATGAGATTTAAAGAAACACAACTTCCTTCAAAAGAAAGTTTCTATAATAACCTTTATGAAGAAGAGATAAGTGATAAGGAATATAAACACGCACAAGAAATATGGAAAATATTTAAGATAAAGAACCTTGGAGAATATCATGATTTATATCTAAAAACAGATGTTTTATTGTTAGCTGATGTGTTTGAAGCTTTTAGATCACTCTGTCATAATAAAAATTGTTATGGATTAGATCCTGCCCACTATTTCACAGCTCCTGGTTTAGCTTGGAGTGCAATGTTGAAAATGACAAAACAAGATATAGATTTAATCAGTGATGTTGATATGCTTTTGATGATTGAGAAGTCCAAGAGAGGTGGAATATCACAAGTATGTTCAAAAAGATATGCTAAAGCAAATAATAAATATCTTCCAAATTATGATAGTGAAAAAGATCGTAATTACTTGATGTATTTTGATGCTAATAATTTGTATGGATGGGCAATGTCTCAATCTCTGCCTTATGGTAAATTAGAGTGGATGGAAGAAAAGGATTATGAAAAGGCTTTGATGAATATTGTTATTTCTTCTCAAGAGGAATTGAATGACGAAGAAGAAGGTTATTATTTTGAAGTTGATTTGAAGTACGCGAGTGATCTTCATAATAAGCATAAAGACCTTCCTTTTGCATGTGAGAAAGAAACCCCAAAGAAAGAATGGTTCAGTGATTATCATAAAAGTTTTAATATTAAAGGCAAATCAACAGAAAAGTTATTAACAACATTCTATGATAAAGGGGGATATGTTTTGCATCAGAGAAGCTTAAAACAGTTTTTGAGAGAAGGATTGAGAGTAGCTAAAATTCATAGAGTTTTAAAATTTAAACAAAGTCCTTGGGTGAAAAAGTATATTCAATTCAATACAGATATGAGAGCAAATACAAAAGTAAAATTTGAAGGGGACTTTTATAAATTAATGAATAATGCTGTATTTGGAAAGACTATGGAAAATGTTAGAAATAGGCAAAACATTAGATTCGCAACATCTTGGAAAGAAGCTTCGAGATTGATAAATAAACCAAGTTTTGAGAGAGAAGAGGTTTTTTCAGAGAACTTTTCTGCAATTCATATGAAAAAGGAAAGTATTGTAATGGATAAACCAATTTATATTGGAACAGCAGTTCTTGATTTATCAAAGATATTGATGTATGATTATTTGTATAATGACTTAAAGAAAGAGTATGGTGAAAATGTTTCATTGTTGTGTATGGACACTTATAGTTTTATCCTAGATATAAAAACTGATGATGTTTATAAAGATATGAAGAAAAATATTGGAGTATATGATACAAGTAATTTCAGCAAGAAGAGTGAGTTATTTTCCAAAAAGAATGAAAAGGTTATTGGTAAGTTTAAGGATGAGTTGGGTGGAAAAGTAATGAGTGAGTTTATTGGATTGAGAGCAAAGGCATATGCTTATAAGTATGGTGATCAGATTGATAAGAGGTTAAAGGGAATAAAGAAATATGTAATAAAGAAATCAATAACTTTTAGAAATTATTATAATTGTTTGATGAATAAGAAAGAAGAATATAGGAAAATGAATACAATAAGAAGTTATAAACATAACATATATAGTGAAGAAGTAAATAAAAAGGCATTAGGAGCCTTTGATGAGAAGAGATTTATTTTAGATAATGGAATAGATTGTGTTCCATATGGATATTTTATGATAGAGTGAATAGAATAGATTGTGTTTTAACGATGGGAAGATGGGTTCGGGTTTTTTAGGGGCTACCGCCATGTTTTTTTGCAATATGTAAATGGTCAAACCAAGTATTAATCAAACTAAAGAGTGGAGAAAATCTCAGTCTTGGTATATAAATGGAAAACATAATGAATGTGAAAAATATCAAATAAGTCTTATTGAAAAAATAACTAAAACAAAGGTAAATAAAACAAATAAGCGAATCAATTTAAAAAGTAGTAAGTTAGAGGATGTAAAGAAAAAAATGAATATCCTTGAATGGACTGAAAACTTTGATGGTTATCAATTGAACAATGAAAAAACAATTTACTATAATCTCAAAATGATATGTGGCTCAGGAGGTGGTCAAACAAGAGCATTAAGAGAAGTTTATCATTTCGTCATGGCACAAAAGGGGTATCTTAAAAAATATAAAGATTCAAATGTTTTGTTTGTCAATATTTTAGATGGGGATTATTGTGCAAAGAAAATTAAACTATTGAAGGAATTTGAGAATGAACAAATCTTTATAGGTTCAATGAGAGCTAAACAATATGCATCGGTTATTTGATAAAGAGTGTCCCGAGGCTTAGACGTTTTAGATATTTTTTTCGAATCACCTTTAACAAATCTTTATAGGTTCAATGAGTGAGCTGTTCAACCCCCAGGTGTTCAATTCAATGAGGTTCAACCTCCAGGTTAAAAGGGGAGACAAATAAATATACCTTGGGATAAAAAGGGGGTTTATTTTTAGGGAAAAAAATAGGAATCACTGAAAATCCCCCATTCATTTACATGGGGAAAAGTGAGCCAGAACCAGTATATTCACCCTACTAATCATTTATATAATCCTAGCCATCTGTGTATGGTCGATGAGGTGAGAGCTGATAAAAAGACCCAGACAACTTTGGGTGTTAATATATTTAGAACCACACACGATACAACAATACCCTTTGATTTATGTGATGAAGAAACTCATAACGTTTTGTGAATACCATCAATACACTTTCATTGTCTTCTTTCATGTAGTCCGATGGTGGACCGAGAAAAGTACAACTCGTCAGCCATCAAAGACATTTCCAGGATGGATCACGTGGAGGTCAGTTGCAATGCCATCCGAATACAATTCAATGTGAGCTCCATTTGTCGCGTGCAGGACATCAAAGCGGTACACAAGTTATTGCCATGTTCAGCTCAGCATGTTTGCGTCCACCAGTGTGCATGCACCTGTGATCAGAGAAGGAAGTTCCTGCATGTTTGTCACCTTGGTGTTGTCGACACCTTTGACCAAACCCCCACAGAAAAAATATCAAGGGGGGTTATGTCTGGTGATCGTGGGGGCCATGCGTTTGGTCCATATCAGCCAATCCGGCGACCTGGAAATTTTTCATTCAGGATGGCTTTAACAATTAAGGCCCATTGAGTGGGGGGTGCCATCCTGTTGAAAAATAATATCGGGTTGCAGGTCTTCAATCTATGGGAAGGTGAATCCTTCCAACATGTTCATGGAGATTACTGAGGTCACTGCATCCTGTGTAGAGAAATACGGACCCATCAAGCGGTCATGGAGAAGTCCACACCACACATTGACCTTTGGACTGTCACGTATGTGTTTGATGATCACATGGGGATTTTCAGAGCCCCAAATGCTCACATTGTGCCAGTTGACCTTCGCTGATACATGAAGGTAAGCCTAGTCTGTGAACATGACCTTTTTCAGGTAATCTTCGTCATTCTCGACGCGACTGAGCGTTTCCAAGGCAAACGTACTGCGTTTGGGTCCATCTGGTTTGAGTTCCTGCAGCATCTGCATCTTATAGGCATCAAGCTTCAATCTTTTGTACAAATTCCTGTGTATGATGGTGGTTGGTAGTCCCAGTTCTCTGAATGTGCATCACATTGATTTTCTGGGACTTTGTTGAAATGATTCAAGGACTCCTTCAACATCTGCTGCACTTCAGCTTGGTCTACTGGTACTTTTCTGTTTCTCATAACTGGCGTTTCCTTAAACATCTTGTACTACTCTCTGATACCTGCCTGCGATGGCGGATTCCATCCATACCTTGTACAGAAATTGCGCTAAACTTTCATGTCGGATCTCATCTCGATGAACAATTTGATGCACTGACCTTTCTCTCTGTGGAGTCATCATTTTATTTTACATTAAACCACCAGATTCGAAAGTAATGAAAACTTTACGACTTTCTCTCTCATATAAACCAAAGGGTATCATTGTATCATTTGTTGTACTAAACATATATTAACAACCAAAGTTGTCCGGGTCTGTTTGGAACACACTGTATACTCTATATAAGATTGGGGCTGTTGGGATAATACACCTGAAAAGACAAAAAGGTGCATCCAAACAAAAAAGTGACTAGATCTACCCAGCTAATCAAATAATGAACAAGCAAGAGCAGATGCAACATTTCACCTGTTTCCCAGCAGGTTTCCGACGGTCTATTGGCCGCCGACTCTTCATAACTCGTCGACGCTTCGCAAAGGACACTATGGGATCTTTAACATCCACCAACTAATGTGGACAGATGGGACGTCCGTTTAATGTCCATCCGAGGGACAGCACACACATTGATGAATCACCCTACCCGTGAAACACTAGTATGACAGTTTAAATCTGGGTCGAGATTCAGAGCCAGGGGAGCTCGATGGCTTAGAGCCGACTGTGCATACCTCTAGGTCATCCTGGCAGGATGAGACACCGAGGAGCATGGTACATGAATGATTTACCTCTTTTTATACTGGGAACTTTAACTTTTAAGGAAGTACATAAAATATATCTGGTGACATCCATTTGACCTCTGACGTCCCTTTGATTTCTGATACCCCTTTGAATAATGACAATGTGTGACTCAATGTTGAATTTATTGTGAGTTCACCATCACAGTTACAATCAACGTCACTTTGGAAAACGTCATAGTCACAATCTCACTCACATTAAAATGGAGTATTTCTGTACGTTTACACTCGTAGGTGTGTGACACGACAGCATGATGTACTGATTAATCTCATTTGGAATAATAACTAGAAGTGGTATCTAGTACCATCTATATTCTTTCTTCTGAGATCATCATGCAATTTATCTTTTTAAGATTACTTTAAAGAATTTGCTAAAATTTTATCAAATCATTTTAAATTAAATTTAGCAGACGTGGGATATTATGTACTTTTATTGTGAGTAGAGATCTAAATTGGAAATTACCATAGATGGCAAATATTGTGCTGCTGCTGCTGAGTTTATGAGATAATCAAGGGTTTGCTTCCCATGGTTTTCCATTTTTAAATCGTAACAGCTTTACAATGCAGTGAAATGCAGGTAATTGTGCTTGCAGTGGGAATATAAGTGCAAATAAATTGACAGCGATTGTGACAACATCGTTAAAATGTCTGCAATGGACTTTGCAAAGGAACATCCAAGATGGTGGCGGAGTGAGCTTCAAGCAAGTGCAGCGAACCCTGCAGGTCCGTTACTTTAGGCTAAGTCTGATCGGTGTCTCAAACAGCCTTCCAGGGCAATCAGACCAGCAGATAACACTTAGTGAGGGCACGAGCATTGATGAGACCATTATGGGATTTTCATAGCGATGAGATATTGTAATCTGGCTGCATTTTGAGTTCTCAAAAACGTAACCTCCTGGATATATTCCATGGCATTTTCCTCACCATCTGATGAATGGCGGTTAATGAGCTCCAAATTGTGTTGGATTCCAATTGTGCATTCAAAGGCCTGTGGCTCTCGCCTCGTATTACATGATATTGTAATCGTGGCACCGGTGGTGAAGTGCTTTTTAACACCCAGGGAAACCTGACATTGTAAATGCAAAGGATAAAGTATTTATGTTATCACTGATTCAAGCAGTATGAACACTTTTGAGAAGCACTCCGGGGATTTCTTCATATTCTGACTTGTGTGTCCCAACTTTGGCAATATGGTCACTGTGGCTCTTACATTACACGACTTGTTTTGAGTTATTAATGTTGTTATAACTCGAGACATTTTAGGGGCCACGTCGAGTTGTGAAAAGATATACATACACACATGGGGACCACACTCTGTGCAGAGCGTTGGTGCTGCCTCAGTAGTACCTGGACTTTTGGGTACAATCCTGGATTGGGTACAATCTCCTTGGCTATTGGGTGCAATCCTGGACGGGTCACCACTCCGACACAGGATACCAGCAAGCTGGTACTCATTTTGCTGACCTCGGAAGGATAACAGGCAGAGTCAACCCCACCTGGTATTAATTCAACAGCCAAGTGGGATGTGAACTCAGGACCACAGGATATGTAGCCCACCACCCTAACCGTGAAGCCCAAACCAAGCAAACATACATATACACATACAGTGCCCATAGAAAGTCTGCACCCCCTTTCAAAATTTGAACCTTTTATTGCCTTCTTGCCTGGAATTAAATTACATTAACACTGATTTTTTTTCCACCTTCACTTAGACATCACAACCCACAACTTCCAGGTGAAAAGCAAATTCTACAAATTTCAGAAAATCAATTAAAAATACAAAACTAGAATATCTTGGTTGGATAAGTGTCCACCCCCACCCCGAGTTAATACTTGGTGGAAGCACCTTTGATAGCAATTACAGCTGTGAGTCTGCTGGGATAGGTCTCTACCAACTTTACACAGCTTGATTGAGCAATTGAGCAAACTTTACACACCAATTCTTCTGCACAAAACTATTCAAGCTCAGTCAAGTTGAGTGGGGAACGTTTATGCATAACAACCTTCAAGTCATGCCACAGATTTTCAATTGGATTTAGGTCAGGGCTCTGACTGGGCCACTTAAGGAAATTTGTCATTTTGTTCCTTAACCACTCCAAGTGTAGCTTTGACTGTGTGCTTCCGGTCATTGTCATGCTGAAAGGTGAACTTCTGTCCCATTTTCAGCTTTCTTGCAGAGGGCAGCAGTTATCCTCAAGGATTTTTCTGAATTTTGCTCCATTCATTTTCCCTTCAATCCTGACATGAGCCCCAGTCCCTGCTGATGAGAGGCATCCCCATAACATGATGCTGCCACCACCATGCTTCACAGTAGGGATGGTGTTCTTTGGGTGATGTGGTCTGTTGGGTTTGTGTCAAACATCACCTTTTGCATTTAGGCCAAAAGATTCCATCTTGGTTTCATCAGACCACAAAAGTTTTTGACACATGGCTTCAGAATCTCCAGAATTGTTATTTTCATACCTCAAACAGGGTTCAATCAAGATGGGCATTTTAAGTAGCGTCTCGCGTAGCGAACGCTGCTCAGAGAGAGCTCGGCGTTGTTCTTCTTCTTGTTCTTCTTGTGAAGACAAAACCTTAACCTCTAGGACTCGGCTCTTGTATATACAAGATCCGGATCTCCTTAAATACTAAGCACATGTACACATCCTCGCATTGATGGTGCCTTTTGAGAGCGTCTATCATGAACTTTTAAATATATTCGGACATTTGCTTTAAAGTTTCAAAAAGTTCATGTTACTATTTAAAGATTATTCCATTTATCGCATTGGAATTTCGGAAATACATTATTTATTTCTTAAATACACGATATATCGTAAATACATAAATACATTATGACAGCTCTCGCTAATGGCTTAATCAAGGCACATGACGAAATATCAGAAGTTGTTTTTTTTTTTTAGCCGACAAAACCTTTCGGACGCTGTTCTTGGACACATTTGTCCTTGTTGAGTCATTGCTTCCTTCTTACCAACCTACCATACAGGCCAGACTTGTGGAGTGCTTGGGATATTGTTGTTACATGCACACAGTGCCCAATCTTTGCCATAAAGGCATGTAGCTCTGTCAAAGTTGCCAGTGGCTTCTTGGTGGCCTCTCTCATCAGTCTCCTCCTTGCTTGGGCATCCAGTTTGGAGGGACGGCCTGATCTCGGCAGGGTCTTGGTGGTACCATACGCCTTCCACTTCTTAATGATTGTCTTGACTGTGTTCCATGGGATATTCAAGGCGTTTGAAATATTTTTATACCCATTCCCTGATCTGTGCCTTCCCACAACTTTATCCTGAAGGTCTTTTGAAAGCTCCTTGGTTCGCATACTTGAGTCTTTGCCATGAAATGCACCACCCAGCAGAGGAAACCAACAGGAACAGCTGATTGTATTCTGAAATAATCAAAATCACAACAATTTAACACAAGTGGAGCCCAATTAACTTGGTGTGTGGTGGTGAAGGTGATTGGGTGCACCTGAACGAATTTACAATTGCTATTATAAGGGGGGTGGATGCTTATCCAACCAAGATATTCTAGTTTTGTATTCTTAATTAATAATTTTTAATTAGCTAAGACAGAAACCTCTATTGGACTGAGCAAGCTGGCAGTGAACCTGGTAAAACATCGCCTGAGACCAGGTCTGCTCTTGCTTTTTTTCTCAAATTGGCAAAGTAGATCTAGTTTTATTTTTGGTTGGAACCGTCTTCTTCTTCCTTAAAAAATGTGTAATCCTAACCGCCCCAAGCGTACGTGTGTGTGTGTGTGTGTGTGTGTGTGTGTGTGTGTGTGTGTGTGTGTGTGTGTGTGTGTGTGTGTGTGTGTGTGTGTGTGTGTGTGTGTGTGTGTGTGTGTGTGTGTGTGTGTGTGTATAGAGTGCATATGCATAAACTAGCAAAAGTACACATCCCCAATAACAGGAAAAAAAAAAAGGAAAGAAAGCAAATCAAATGGAAGACCAAGAAGGAACCAGAATAATTAAAGAGCAAAGATGGAGTCATCAGGAGGAATCTGGATAGGATTTGGGTTTCAGCTGCTATTTCACAACCATCAAGCCCCTTCTTAAACCCCTAAACAAATACATCCCCAGTGGCAGGAAAAGTTTATGTTAATCTATCAATTTAAATTATTTCAAGGAATTAAAAAATATTAATTGTGTTGCACTCTTGGTTTCACTCAGAGACAAAGCTCTGAACTACTTATACCACCCACTGTGAAATGGTGGTGAAACATTGAGGAAGAGGTTCAATTTGAATGAAAAGAGGGCAAAATATCCTGCTTGGAAATAAAATTTGGCGTCAACTTTATTGATGCCTGTTCTCCCGTCATTTCAAAACCGAATGTTGAGCTTTTCAAATGCAGCATGGGAAGTGGCCACCATACACAGGAGACTGACAAACACACGGACAGACACCACAGTTCACAACATGTAATAGATGACTTCCCTTACATGGAACTTGAACACAGAAAGAGACTATTCGGCCCATGTAGCTTATGCCATTGTTGCCAACCTATGACGGGTTGTTTTGTTGCATACAGAGTCGAGGCTCATGGAACAGCTAAAACATTGAACAGATCAAGATGCAACAGGATAAATGGAACAGTGGAGAGATGGGGTGCACCATGCACCAATAGCAGAGTTGAAGGACAAATTATAGGGAGGCCTGGACAAACAATGGGGTGGGGAGCAATGGAATGGACAGGATGGATACACAAGTAAACTTCTTCTCCCCTCTCCCACCCACCCCCTTCCTTCTATCTTTCTTTCTTTCTTTCTCTCTTTCTTTCTTTCTCTCTCTCTCTCTCTCTCTCTCTCTCTCTCTCTCTCTCTCTCTCTCTCTCTCTCTCTCTCTCTGTGTCTCTCCATTATCTCCCTCTCCCCTCTCTTTCCCTCTCCAATTCCCTCTCCCACCCGCTCTCTCCTGTTGTCCGTGCTATATCCTTTTGAGTGGATGCTCTTACTCTGAACGAATTACATCATCAAGTCCATGGATAATTAAAGTTAAGCTTATTTTGGACCACTTTGAAGTTTATTATGAAACGTTATTTTTAGGTTACAACGTCAATTGGAGGTTTTATTTTATTAAAAGATTGCCTTGCAAAGCAATCTTTGTTGAAATACTTTTAGTATCGGCTAGTGTTTTTAACAATGCAGACATGGTTTGTTCAACTTTGTGATAATCTTCATACCCTGTTAAAGAGTGGAGGTGCTGCCAAAGCAACTTCCTGAGTATGGGTTATACTGGATGGTTTTCCATTGCCTTCCAGGCAGTAATTGGGGTAGGAATTTGCAATTTGGCCACAGTGCCACTGATAACTTGCCAGCTCGTCATGAAGGACAACAACAATGATGCAGGAAGCGGCCACCAGAAACAGGAGTCTGCCGAACGTGAAAACAAATGGACAGACACCACAGTTCATATGATATAATAAATATATACAATGGGGTGCAAAAAGTACAACTCCACTTAAATCGATGCCATGCTTTCTCAATTCACAATTTCAAACACAAATTTGTCATAATATTGAAGATATTGATCCATATTCTTAATATATTGTTGCGGGCAGGAGACCGGTGGCGGGAGCGATCGCTAGGTGGGGGAAGTTACGTCATCCCCCACCAGACTCCCGGAATTGTAGGCCGTCGCTCACGGATAATTCCATGAGGTGGTGGGTCACTTAACCGACCATGGATGCCAATACCTCCACCGCGTAGCGTAGGGTCTTTTTGTCTCGAAATCAATTTACCTAATTAACCATGCGGTGTTGTCTACTGGGGAACCACACCCTCGGTACACCTTTCCCGATCTGGATCGCTCTACCAACCACCAACCACCTTTCCGGTTCGGATACAGCCAAGGGAAGCTACCAAGGACGTACCGGCTGGAATGAACAGATTATTGGGGATAAAGACCTGGCTAAAACTCAGATCCGAACCATGCTGGACCAATGAAGGAAAATACGAAGATGAACTGGGAACATTTCTACAATAAGTTATGAACACTAAGCGAGAAAATTTATGTGGTACAGGAAGAGGTTTATTGAGATGTTATGCAGTGGAAGATGAAAGAAAAATGTTGTGCAACAATGTTACAGCAACTTACAAAGGAGACAGAGCAGATTTGTCTCGAGAATAAAACAGGCAAGATTTACAATGATCAACTAAAAACACTTATGCAGTTCTACTTAAAGACGGTGCCACACACTCAGACAAAATAAACCCAGTTGAATGAAAAGGACCCGCGCAGCCAGAGAGGGAGGTGAGCTGAGATCGCAGTTCTCTGGGGTACCTGAACGTTGGAGGGAAGGGGTGCTCCGTGGGGTGGCATCTGTCAATGGTCGTGCGGCTCAGTCCACGGCCGCTCGCGTGGAGACTGTGTCTGTGAAAGAGCCCGGGTCGAGTAGAGCTGAGTCCGAGGTGGGGATCAGGGTGTCCAGCTTACTCCCAAGACGACTCACTTTCCAGCTCACCAGACGACTCACTTTCCAGCTCACTCGCTCACCCTCTCAGCACTCTACCCTGAGGATGGTGTCATAATTTATAGATCACCCTCAGCGGGGAGGGGCCTTGGTTAAGCCGACGTCACTGTTCGCCCTGATTGGATGGGGCTTCCATGGGGCCGCCCTTTCTGGGGAGGGTTTCGGCCATACTGGGAAGCCCGCCCACTCCACATGTGCAGACTCGCCAAAAAGGAACTACTGCAAGAGGATTTTGCCTCGGACAGCGAGTCGCCGGTTGGGCGAGTAGGCGAACAAGCGTTTGCTCAGCCCATGTGAGAGGAAGGTACTGTGGTTCATAATGGAGGGGATATAAAGATTTATTAATCTAACTAAAAAAAAAACATCGCAACGTGCCCCTTTGATTTCCCACTAAACACAAGGAGGGGTATGATCCACACATATACTTAACCGAATAACTGACTTCGGGACAACTGTATGTTTGTATGCATACGGTTCCCAGAACCGTAACAATATTATCGTCATTATTGACTGAGACTTTGTCTTTACAGAGTAAATGAAGGGTAAATCCATTTGAGAGAAAGATAAAATTTATGTGAGCAGTCTTACTATGCTCTGTAGTGAATTACAACACTGTTGGGAAAAGGTCGACTCAAACATAATCCATAATCAAATTAAATCAATCCCAAATGGAGTTGTCAGCTCTCAAGGCAAAAGGGGGTCACACTGATTATTATTGATCCCCGTTGGACTTAGTCCGAAATGGGAGCTTATGGATTTGGTCTTGATTTTCATGTGCGTGCATGCGTGTGTCCGCAACCATATCTCGGACATGTACAGAGACATGACAGAAGTTAATAGACACCATCAATTTATTCATCTGTATAAAGTAAGATTACTCAGCGATTTGTACAAATATTCAACTATTTATTTGCAGAAACGAGTTCCTGGGTCTTGTACGACAATTGACTATGCCTCGAACCCAGGGAGCACACGAACTTTGCGATTTTCAAAGAGGATGAATTGTTGGCCAATCAGAAGGTGGAGTCATCCAGTGTCAGATAGCTTAGAAGCTTGGCATTCCGCTTTCTACGGTCAATCGGGTAATTGTGCAATTAACCAGCGAAGGCAAGGAATCCACAGCTACCCGTTCTGGTCGACCATGGCACTCAGAAAGTTGTCTTCGAGCTGTCAAGCTGTCCATTGAGAAAACTCCCCGTTGCAAGGCAGCAGATGTTGTAGAGGAGGTCCAAGTTAGCTCAATAATTACTGTGTGGTACCTTCATCAACTGGACTACTATGGGAGAGCAGCTAGGAGAAACCCTCTTCTTAGATTAGCCAACATTCAAAGGAGAAAGAAGTGGGCTGACGAGATGGCCACCAGACCCTTGGAGTTTTGTTAAACTGTCATTTTTTGAGGTGAGTCCCAATTTGCTCAATAATCTGACAGTGAATGCGAATGGGTCTGGAGACTTCCCAGTCAAGAGTTCTCTTTGAACCGATGCAGCCAACTGTCAAACACGGTGATTTTTCAGTGATGGTGTGGCGAGCAATTTGGAGCACTGGTCGGTCAGAGCTTGTGCGTTGGCAACATCAACTCTAGGATATACATTTCTGTCCTTGAGGACAGACTCCTCCCCGACTTCTCCACTGGTCAGATGGTCAAAAACAACACTTCATGGAAGATGGAGCTCCATGCCACACTGCAAAAATGACCAAAGAATGGGATGACAGAAAGAGGATCAAGCGATTTCCATGGCCAAGTCAGTCTCCTGACATGAATCTCATTGAACACCTCTGAGCCGTGTTGGATCAAGCTGTGTGGAAAAATTCCAGGAAACCAACATCACGGAAGAAACCTTTTGCGTGAAGCCTGGGAAGAAATCCCACAAGAGAAAATTTCAGAACTCGTTAGTTCTATGTCTGAAAGAGTAAAAGCGTTGAAATATGTAAATGGCAAGTTTACCAAATACTAGTGTGTGTATTAAAATGGATCAAATGTACTTTAAATGTTCAAAAAATACATTCTTTAAAAATCATGATGTCTCATTACTTCTGGCATGTCTCTGTATGGACTGATTGTATTTGTCCTTGGCACAAACACAACACATGATTGTACACATATGCCTGCAATTGTTTTTTTTTTACGACATCAGATCTGAGATGGCTGGCTGGTGGCCATTTTAGTTGTTAAAAAAAAGTGTCAAACATGTCCTCAACCATTTCTCAGACATACATGTTTTCTCAGACATACAGACATACATTTCTCAGACATACATCTCAGACATCTCAGACATGGCTCTCACTTTATTTTGTGATCTGATCAAAGATCTGACTGCTAGACTGGTGGCCATTTTAGTTGTACATAAATATGGGCTCGCCCTTTAACTCCATTCAGCAAAATTACTAAAGCAATGGGGGCTGTGATATTTTATGTCTTTTTTACTTGTTGGTTATACGAAAAGACAGATTTGATTTTTTCTGATTGTAATAACTCCTTAAGAGTTCATGGAAATTCCTGGAAAGTGTTTTTGATTTAATATTACAATGGTTTCTTTTGTTATCACATCTCAATTAATGCATTTCCAACTGGACTCATACTTTTGAACCACACTGTAAAAAAATCTCAGACAGATCTCAGACAGAGTAAGGGGAAGCAAGGCCAGAGAGGGGACGGTAGAAGACAGAAAGACAACCGACCTGCCTGGGGTGAGAGAGTGAGAGACCCAAAGACTCAGCCTCATCGCGGGAGATACCAATGATCCTAAATGCCTTGGTTTCCACAGTGTGAAGCCGAGAAAGGTGAGAGGTAGGTAGGAGCAACAGCCCCCGAGGAGAGAGCAGTACTCCATCAGACTGCAGACAAAAGCTTTGTATGTGGTCAGGAGCACAGGTGTGCCAAGGAAGGACTTTGCATGATGGAGGATTCCCAGATGGCGACTGGCTTTGGAGGCCAGGTTGGAGATGTGGCTTTCCAGAAAATGATCATGGCAGATAGTGAGACACAGAAGCTTGAATGAAAGGATTTCTTCAACAGGATTGTTGAGAAAGTAGATGAGGGGAGTGGGGGGGGGGGTCCTTACGGTCCTTTCGGAGAGATAGTGAGATTTGTCAGGATTGAAAGACATTTCTACGTGTTGTGAGAAAGACATGACATTCACAAATGTCTTTACAGCTGTGGGAGCCTAGCTGTTATGATGCATTTCTGTCTGTGCTGTCGCTGATGAGTCACCAACAATCGATGAAACCGGTATGGCAGCTGAGAGGATGTGTTGCATTGGGATTCTCATGTGTGTACAATTTGTAAATGTCTTTACAGCTGTTAAGGAACTTTGGGAAGGGTTTGAAACAGCAAAGGGCTTACCTTGCATTGGCTTTCCTGGTTGCTTTATGCAGCTTCTTTGGCAAGAAGAGCATGGGAGGAGTATATATATATATATATATATATATATATATATATATATATATATATATATATATATATATATATATATATATATATATATATATATATATATATATATATATATATATATCGAAACATGTGGAGTGTGATGAGCACTCCCCTGATCTCCAGTGGACATAGTCTTACACCAAGGCCCGGTGACTGTCAAACAGACAAAGATTACATGGTCAACATCAGTTAAACATCAAACGGAGCTGCATATCTGGATTTCGGGATTGTTTTCCCTCATCAGGACGGCACACTGTCCTTTTGGTTTACCCGCCGATCACATCACATGCCTTTTGGTTGTATGGTTTGCATTAGCGAGAACAATCGCCTGGGTGACGGACGTACTGTTGCTCTTTGCGGATTATGCAGTTTTACCATGAAAGACATAATCCATGGCGATGCTCACCATAACAGTCAGGTGGTGCATCTGATGCTTAAACGACGACTGTGGTCATCTTCGGTTAGATATTTATCGGCATGCCATCCTGATAAGAACAAATAAGCCTGAAATCCAGATAGGCGGCTCCGTTTGATGTTTAACTGATGTTGACCATGTAATATTTATCTGTTTGACGGACCGTGGGCCGAGCTCCTGTTTTGTTTCGTTTTGTGATCCACCTCGTGTATCTTACCTGTATTTATAATATGTTGTGAGAAAATATTATTGAAATCATATCTGAAACTCGTCAAGCACAAAACTGGCACATTTTTTCAACATATGGAAAAAAACCCCAAAATTGTGACAATTTTCTTATGAACATCGTGCAATCACAGCACTTTCGACACACAGCACCACGCTCATCAACCAATCATGCACTTCATTTCAGGCAAGCTGTAAACTCACAAGCTGTCATGGCGGCATACATGTCATCTGATGCTGGTGCTGCCGAAGATTCTGAAGGCAGTTCTTCGGGGTTCTGTTTGATGAATGTCATCAACACCCACAGCAAAGTAATTCCATTTAGTGAGAAAAGCATTAAGAAATTTCAGGAATGTGCTGCTAAGTGGATTGATGTGGAAGGAAGCTCCGAAAGTATGGTCACTGTCAAGGCGCTACAAGTACACCACGGCCAGCACAGAATTCTTCGTCTTGGTGCTTTCCACACTTCACTGGTCATGTTAGCATGTATCGGAAGGTTTAGAGATGCAGGTCTCGAGACCTTGGTGATCGAAGCAGGTATCGTTGCTCAAGGATCTCTGAATGGTGCAATGAATGGTCATCACTATAACCGAAGTATTTGTATGCGCAAGTGTGTGGTGGAAGCAATGGAATGTCTCCGCTGGCAAAGTTTTCTTGACTCGCTTGCAGAAAAGGATAAACTTCAAGCACAAAGATGAATGACCCAACTGAACGCAACATTTCCAGAGGAGGCTTTCACAGAGCTTGTGTCCTTGGATATATATCAAAATGTGACAGCAATGTATCTCAAGTTTGTCAATGATCAGTCAAAAAATCCAACATTTGCAGTTTGGTCTTCGTACATTGAGATGGTAGAAGTGGTGCTACTGTTCCTCAGAGCAACAAGAGAAGGGAACTGGAACTTGCATCTCTCAGCTGTGAGATCATTTCTACCATGGTTATTTGCTTATGATCACGTGAACTGTGCAAGTTATTTGCCAGCCTACTGGCTTGAAATGTGTGACCTCCCTTCATCTCATCCTGCAGTTCACCAGGAGTTCATGAAAGGCCATTTCTCTGTTTAAAGGCAAGCTGATCATGGATTTTCACAAGTTGCCTGTGATCAAGCCATCAAACACACCTGCAACCGAGACACGAAAACAAAAGGAGGAATGGTGGGATTCACAACTCAAAAAGGAGCCATTTCAAGATGGATATTATCCCAGCAAGAGAGAGCTGCCATTTCCAGGAGATGTGAAGAACTGGCAGGGAAAGATGAGAGATCAAGAGGATGGAAGGACTTGCAGCCATCACAAATACAGAGAGATGAAGAGGACATCTGCAAGGTAGTAACCGTCTTGGAGGCAATGATTAATCCCTTCGAAGACAGCCATGACCAGCAAGTTCACGTAGCTTCTGGTGCTGTGGCATCCAAGGAGGTATCTGCAGATTACATCAATGCACGGGAGAAAGGAGATGCGGCATTCATCTCATACTGCAAGGAACGTCTTCAGGGCAGTGAAGATATGTTCAAACCACTGAAGAAAGAGAGACCAAGACCTTCCGGTCAATGAACAAGTCAACTCAATCTAAAGTGAAAGGCAAGCAAGTGACATTAATGGCTGATAGAAATCTGTTCCAGCGACTTGTGATTATTAGTAATGTCTGGAAGGTGGATATTGGTCACCTGCCAACATACAACCTCAGCCCACTTCCGCTCTTCCTTGCACATCCAGATGGGTCAGTAAACAAAACAGCAAAGTTGTTTGCAAGTGACACTGCTTGCCATGCTGTCTTTCAAGAGTTGGGGAGTTCATTCACAGTCAGTGATGAATTGGTGAAAGGTGCGGAGAAATTTGTTTGCAAAATTTATGGGCAGGACTGTAAGAAAGTCAATGAAGCCAGATACAATCTGTTCCTTATGTTAACCAAATCAGAGGCATGTCTTCCACCCCAATGCAGACTCTCTCAAGAATCATGTCATGAGAGCAAATTACGAGGCTGCTGTACACACTATATGTCTGGAACAGTTTCTACCAATTTCCAGTCCAAATGGACATGGATGGAAAGTTGTAGATGATGAATTAGACATCGACTGGGGTGATCTGTCTCCATCTCCGAGCAGCTTGCTTGAACTAACATATTGTTCATGGAAGAAAACTAGCTGTGAGAAGCCGTCTGGTACAGGCAAAGGAACCTGTGTTCTTGTCTTCGGCATGGTGTGTCACGGACGGAGCTTTGCAAGTGTGTCGACTGCAGAAACTCTATTAGCACCAAAGAGTTAGATTCTGATGACAAATAATCAGATGAGGAGTAGATGCTCCATGACACAGTGACCGTGTCATCATTGTGTGATACCACAGTGTTTTACATTGATGTACATGAATGTGTTAAACAAGAAAGAATTCATTTCAAAGAAAGGCTACTATTTTTGTTTGTACTTTTAAATTAAAATGATTAAAACACAATGTGAGTAATCTCCTTATTATATGAATCCATAGACATCAGAATTCCCATAGAGTCATACACAGATATCTCAGAATGGACACAAGATGGTGCTATAGGTTTTGCTAATTAGCATAACTAATAAATGTGCAACTTTTTGCAATGACAAGTTGTGAATTCTTTCTAAGTGATTTTTTTTATCTAAATCTATGCAAAATTTCAGGTAGATACACGAGGTGGGTCACGAAAGTCCAAAACTAGACACATTTTGGATGCTCAGTCCATGGTCAAAGTCACCGGGCCGAGGCCTCTGGGTTGGAGGTGACGCTTTGGTGTAGAACTATGTCCACTGGAGATTGGGGGAGTGCTTGTCACACTCCACATACTTTGATTTACCCGCTGATGACATCATGTGCCTTTTGGTTGAATGGTTTGCATTAGCAGGAACAATCGTCTGGGTGGCAGACGTATATTTGTTCTTTGTGGATTATGCGATTTTTCGATGTGAGACAAAAATTATGGCAACGCTCACCATAACAGTCAGGAGGTGCATTTGATGTACACATACACGTACACGTTACACATTGACATTGTTACGGTTTGAGGAACCGTATGCATTCAAACATACAGCTGACCCAAAGTTAGTTATGCCGTTAAGTATATGTGGAGACAGATTCCCTCCTCGTGTTGTGTGGGAAATCGAAGGGGTGCATTGCGATGTTTTTTTAGTTTGGGTAATAAATCTTTATATTCCATCCCCCATCACGATCCACTGTCCACCTGCTGTATCCGAAGGCCCGTTGGCTGGGGCAAAATATTCGTGTTGTGGCTTCTTCTTGACGAGTCCAGACATGCGTTGGGTGGGGGGGGGGGTTTCTCCCGGCATGGCTGAAACCCCGCCCATAAAGGGCAGACTGATGGAGGCCGTGTCCAATCAGGGCGGACAGTGGTGTCAGCTTCACCAAGGCCCCTCCCCGCTGAGAGAGATCTATAAATTACGAAGTGATCCTCAGTGTAGAGTGCTTGGCTGTGAGATAAATTACGGCACCATTCTGAGAGGCTAGAGAGAGAATTCTGTGTGGGTTGGCCGTGTTAGCTGGAGTCTGAGGTTGGAGAGAAACAGCGTTAGAGCAAGACAGTGGTTGGAGTGAGACGGTTGGAGTCGCAGGTTGCCAAAGAAAGAAGGAGGGTCGTGATGTGGAGGGTCTGCCCGCGTCTCGACTCGTCGGTCCGTCGGTTGCACCGGTTCGAGGGTGCCCGATCTTGACCGGGTCTCTCGTGGGTCCTGTCGGCGGCCCTGATCCCCATATCGGACTCCACTCTGCTCCACCCGGGCTCCTTCGCAGACACAGTCTCCGCGCGTCTGTCTGTGGGCTGAGCTGCACGACCACTGACAGGTGCCGCACCACGAAGCATCCCTTCCCTCCAACGTGCAGGTACCTCAAAAGAACTGCAACCTCAGCTCACCTCCCTCTCTGGCTGCGGGGGTCCTTTGCAATACACTTGGGTTTATTTTCATCTGTGTGTGCATCTGAGTGTGTGCCGCCGTCTTTAAGTGGAACTGTTTAAGTGTTTGATCATTGTAAATCTTGCCTGTAAATCTGAGTCCTTTAGTAAGTTGATTTCCAATAAACCAAAAGTTATCAGAAATGTTCCCAGTTCATTTTCGTATTTTCCTTCATTGGTCCAGCATGGTTCGGATCTGAGTTTAGCCGGGTTTTTATACCCGCTAATCTATTTACACATCCTAGCCGGTACGTTCTTGGCGGGTCCGCTCGGCTGCATCCGAACTGGAAAGGTAGTTGGTAGTTGGTAGAGTGATCCGGTTCGGGCAAGACGTACCGAGGACGTGGTTCCCCAGTAGACGACACCGCGAGGTTAATTAGGTAAATTGGTTCTAGACAAAAAGACCCTATGCTATGCAGTGGAGGTATTGGCATCCACGGTCGGTTAAGCGACCTGCCACCTCACGGAATTATCCATGAGCGACGGCCTACTATTCCAGGAGTCTGGTGGGAGACGACGTAACTTCCCCCACCTAGCGGTCGCTCTCACCACCGGACCCCGGCACCCAACAATATACACACACACACTTGCAAATACAACCCGTCGCTTTGCTGACGGGTCAATAAAGTGGGGTGGGCGAAAAGGGGGGTGGTGGGCGAAAGGGGAGAAAATAATAAAAAAATTACACTAAGTTATAAAAATCGCTAGTTATGAGAGGGGAAAGGGGAGGTTGAAAGGATAAAGAAAGGGGGGTTAGGGTTGAGGTGGAGAGAGTGACACTTCACCAAACGTTGCTATACACTGCGGAGGAGGGGTGCATGAAAGAGATAAAGAGAGAAAAAGAGATATATGCACACACATAGACACACACAAACACACACACACACACACACACACACACACACACACACACACACAGCGAGAGAGCGACAGAGGTGTGGGAGGAGAGTGCTACATTTTATGAGGAGGGGACAGCGTGAGAGAAAAGAGTGGGGCATAGGAGGGGGAAAAAAAGAGGTGAGGGGTGGAGGTGGGGTTTGCAAAGAGAATGATATGTGATGCTTGATGACTGAACACGAAAAAAAAATGTGTCAGAACAGCTGTACACACAATGACATAACAGAGTTTGTAAAGTAATCCACTGGCACATCTGCAAAAACTTTGACATTCAAATTTCAGAAAATTTATGGGAAAATGAACCAAAAGCAATCACTGAAAACATTGAAGAATTCTGTGTGGGTACTGAGTGTGGGTACTCAGTGGGTACCACTCATTTCATGTACCGCTCACGTACGACCTCATGATCCTATCAGGCATGAACATGGAAAACAAAGCATTGTGAACATATATCATACTTAGGTACAAAAGAGAGAAGAAGACATTGGTAATTGAGGTGTTAATACCAGTGATTTTGAACTAACGATGTGGAAATCAAGAAAATTAGCAAATACCAAGACCTCAAGGATGAAATGAAAATATCCTGGAAGCTGAAGAATGCCAAACTTGTCCCAGTGAGGATGAAGAACCTCGTGGGAATGATGAAGAAGAATCTCATGAAGGGATTAAAAACCATCCCTGGGAATATTACGACAAACAAACTAGAGTTGGAAGTCGTCCTGGGCTCAGTAACGATCCAGAAAAGAGCTTCTCAGCACAAAACTTTGAAAACAGAAAACTTCACAACTTGCTTCATGAATTGTGACCCCTAACCAAAATGAAGGTGGGCACTTTGAGCCCGCCCTGGGCGGACTCCATTCCACATTCTGAAACCCCAAATGTAGACACACACACACAGTCTTTTATTAGTATATATATATATATATATATATATATATATATATATATATATATATATATATATATATATATATATATATATATATATATATATATATATGCCTTGGTATGGACTCAAAGGCTAATTATAATGCAAGCAACTCAATATCCTCAAGTTAATTCCCACAAGTGAGTGTACACACGGGCCAACTTTCTACATACAGCATATTAGCAGCATCTTCAAAATATAGAATCCAGTAATACACAGCTCTTCATGTTGATTCTACACTAAATGCACATTTGTATCAGCATTCATGTCTGATGTGGATTATCGACAGTAGCTATCTCCAATGGTACATGTGCACACACACTTACAAAACCCCCAAGTCAAAGTACAAAGGATTAATAATATTGTTCATATTAAATAGAGAATGTGAAAAGAAAAGAAATGAAAAATTACGAAGTAACAATAAAAGCCTGAGTGAAGTAGGAATTGAGCTTGAGGGGCAGAAATGTCTTTTAAAACAGATTTTGCTGTTGATGCTCAGTTCACCTTGTGACCCTCACTTAGACCTCCTTTCGAATTGAGAAAAGCCTCAGGGAAAAACAGGCAGGTGGACTGGGCCTGCTTTAGGAACATTGTTTCAAGAGAGAGAGAGGCTCAAAGTCAAACCGTCAGAGAGTAATCAAAAGGGTCGACAATCGGAGACACATTCATGAACCCCTTGTCCAACCCTCTAAACCCAGATAATCCATCATGCTTGTGCTCTGAGCTGCCCTTAATCATCCTCAATATAGCCATTTCAGCCTGCCCCTCGCATCGTCATTCAGGTATCTAGTCTTTCCCTTAGGAAATGGCCCCAAGTGACCAAAGGGCGTGCAGTCGCATCAGTCTATCCGCTAGTCACTGATTGTGGCTCTCTTGCCAGCCCTGCAGCCTGCAAGACCCTTTCTGCACTCTCCATGAAGAACTGGAGCTAGTTTTACGATGGCTATTGCGTTGAGAATATGTAGACAAGACGTTTACTGGGTTCACATCTCTCAATACAAAATAAATTAAACCCAAGCAAATTAATGATGACTCTATTGTCAACGATGAAACCAGAAAAAAAAACATTAGATTGTCAGAAGTTTGCTCCACAAGTCTTTTTGAACACAAGTACAAAACACTACAATTATCCAATTATCCAATTATTTAACTATACTTTCAATTTTGAATAACGATGACATCGACAGCAGCAAATTAGGGGATACGATCAACTTGAGGTCACGTTAAGACTGACTTGGTCCATTTGGTGTTCCTCCTGCATCTGAGCACATTCATGTAACTGATGTCTGAGATTCAATGTTGACAAACTACTCTAAATGCCTTAAATCATTGTTTAAAGGGGGTGAGGAGACACCACCAAATCCCTCGAAAAGTTCCATACATCCATACAATGACATTGGGGACACAAGAAGACATCTCTTGACTTATCTAGCCCATTTTTGGGGTTGCGGTCAGCGGGAAGAGCTCTCGCTTTATGACGTTACAAAGCAGATGATGCATTGATTTTAGTGGACGATTCGCACTTTTAGTTTTAGCAAAACACACGACCATCTGCCACGGATGAGATGTGGACGCGTTTGTTTGCACAGACTCCAGCACCGCCTGCTTCGGGACCTGCGCTCCCCCAGATGAGCCAACACGTCGAAACATTTGAATGGGTAAAAAGCAATTTCTCGTCGCGCGGCAATAACCCGCGTTTGCGAGGCAGCCAGGCTTGAGAGTGGGTCGTTGTGGCCAAGCTGGCAGACTCTCTTCGAAGTGAGAAAACTCCCTCCACCGTCGTACCACAAGGCCAATGTGGGAGCTGCCATGGGATCAAAATTATAACCGCGCAACCACCGCATTTGTCATCCTTATGGCATCGCTCTTATTTTTTTTCCCGTCCGCCGTAGATAAACGACCGCCAGATAACTTGTGAATGGCTCGCCTTGGAAAGACAGGCACCCGATGGAGGGAGAATTGTGATGTATTTATAGTACTAAGTCCCCCCGCCACGACCCCTCTCCTCCAGCCCTGACCCCACTAGTTCCAGCCTCGTTCCCGTTTTCTCATCCACACTTCCCCAAATACCTGATTAAATGCGCAGCGTCAGACGCCATCGCTTCGGATTCGCCTAAGAAGCCACCACGTAATGAAATTTACTTTCTCCGAGGCCGCACCATGCATCACCGCGCTCGCCGCCGCCATAATGCCTTAATGGAATGCTATGGAATATTGATTTTTGATTCGGTTTCCGCTCGGAAAGAAAAGGAGCCATTTGGGCAGCGCCATTACCCCGGTAATGATTAAAGGCAAAAAGTTAATTTAGCAATTACTGGACCAATAATAGACTTGTCTGCTTCACTTTGCCCCAGTCAATTAGGATCGGACTGGGAAAGGCGAGGGGATCGAGTAAACAGTGATCGCTGGGGTGTCGGAATGGGTCATTGTACGCGTCTCGGGCACCGCTTTCCGAGACCCTAAGTGCAGTAGGTTCTCTGTAAATCCATTATGAGTGTGTTGGCTGCAGATGTTGAGGACATGCACTTAGCATGGCTGGTCGTTGCGTTTTCTTCCCAAGTACACCCTTGATGAAGATCCAAAGCGTTGGAACAGCCTTGCATGTATGTATCGTACGGATCTACGAGCTAGTGCATAACGTAGAACCGAACACCCAAGCCTCGTGTGCTTCCAGTATATACAGAACACTTGGAATGAGGTAGAATCCCAACAAGGGCGGAAAACAATGCGCCCCGATCGATGTGTGCCACGTTCTCGATGGAAAAGACTTAAGCTGTGGTTGTGACTTCGATTTCTCAGGCTAAAAGTTGCATAATATGCCGCCATCATCATTGTTGATGTAACTTTTATACTTGGTTGAAGGTTGCACTAACCCTGTAGATGGTCATTATCTCTTCCATGAATCGCTCAGTTCATATGAGCCAGCTTGATTAACTTGATGTTGTTCTTCATTATACTGAAAATAACCCTTTTTGGGGGTGTCACACTACTGTACATCTTCACTGCAGATGGACCTGCCTGTTGAAGTTGAAAGCAGCAGATAACAACAACGTCATACCGCATTCCAGAAAAAAAAAAAACCTGTGATTGCTTAAGCCCCGATCAATGACTTCTGTCATGCGGTATGGTTTGAATGCAAAGTATTAGATAGGCAAGTCAAGTGGACAATGGAGAGAATCGTGGTGGGAAAGAATGCGAGTTGGCTAGACTTCTTTCTGAGAGAGCAGAGAGGGAGAGAGAGAAAGGAGAGACAGAGCATTTTATGAGGGAGACCGTGAGAGGAGGGCCAGGAACCATTCAATGTCTTCACAAACATGCCCTGACGCCTTCCGACGCTCCCGGAACTAATTACTCGACAAATAATTAACCGTGTTCTCCCGTGTAGCAAATGAAGGCCAAATAACTGCCACCACCGGTGATTGATGACTCTTGCCCGCAGCCTTATCTCAGGCCGAGAGAATTGCGCAGAGAGTGTGAACCGCGCATCCATGGAGGTGCCCGGAGCTGCCTGTCGCTAACATCATCGGCTTGCGCTGCCGTCGTGTCTTGCCTCCATCGCGGTACAACCAAAATATTTGCGCTGATTAATTTCCCAGTGCTCTCGGCCGCATATCCCTCCCCAACCCCCCTCTCGCGCACACATAGCCAGCCTCGGCAGCTGCCGTCACTGAGCGCAAATGAACAGAATGAAGGCGGAGGGGCAGCCAAGCGTCTAATTGTCGCAGCTTTTGGGGAAGTGGGGAGTTAAAAAGCTAAGGCTGGAAGCTTTGAGTGCTTTAGGCTGCCATGATCTGCTCGTGTACGCCCATCGATGATGAGAAATTCATTCGGTGTTCTTTTGCCTTGTTTGTTGAAAGTACAATGTCTAATAATCTGAGGTTTTCTCATTATTAGAATCACTTTACCAGCGCCTCCTTACTTATTTTCCATGCCCTGTCTTTCTTTCTTCCATGAGCTTTATTTACGAATTTTGTTTACTCACAGGTAAATGACGTAACAAGATGCCTTGATGGCAGTAGTAGTACTCAAGCGTGTTTGGACTACATACTGAAATTTCAAAATGCTAGTTGTCCGTTTGAAGTGTTTTTTATTCATTATTCTTGAGTTGTGGGATGCAGTGTCTGTAAGATCCACCCTCACACACAAAAAAAAATAGTGTTACATGTTCATCTGCATGAATATTTTGCAAGACCTTGATAAATAATCTGACAAAAGATGCAGTAGGAGAGACAGGAGACCTGGTGGACATATGGCTGAGGCCAGGGGGGGGGTAGAAAAAAGAGGCTCACGAGTGGGATCAGGCGGCCAGGAGCCGAGAAATCCCTTTGCCGTGTTAAGCTCATTAATCTTGCAAACGATGTCCTCAACAGGAAGGCCTGCTTCTGAGCCTTGGCCTGGTGGGAGACAGGTTGGATGGAAGGAAGAAAAAGGTGAAGAGGGGATGGAAGAGAGAATACGGCTGAGTGGAGTCGACCTGCTGAGCCAGTCGATACCTTTTCACCAAATATTGGAATTGGACCCATTATTACCTGCTTCGTGTTTCCGTATAACGACCTTCGAGTTTCCAACAAAAGTGTTTACAAAACTCAATAATTTGCCATTTGTTTCAACATTTGGAAGCATCATGACTATGAGGCTACGACGGTTGTTCTTGAGTCATATATAACCAAGTTTCGCTCAAGGATTAGCTCTGGACAGGAACCCACCGTTAGATAACATCCCTCAGTGCCCCCAGACTGTGGTCTGTGGGACAGTGTGAGTGTGTGATGTCACAGAATGAGGGAGTGATGTCATAGAATGAGAGCTTCCATCCATCTCCATTGCTGCTAACACCAAATGATCCATGCTGCATGCTCTCTACGTTTGATTCTTGTCCCAGGTGAATCAGAAAACATTTTGATTCTCGGCAAGAAAACCTTTTAAAGGATTATGTTTCATTATTTTTGCACAATTTTCAAGGTGGCAAGCCAGAGAAGACATTATTAAATAATATCAATTACCAACCCCCACACGTGCTGCACAAATGCCAGCTCTCGACTCCCTAACAGCTTGATGCGGACTCTCCAGCTTGATAGACCTCAGTGTTACTTAATGCAAGTCCATAAATAATACCTTGATTTTACAGCTTACCTTGTTAATTCTGCAGCAACAAGATGTGCCATATTAAAGGATATTGTACAGTTCAGTTAAAACGGCCACATATGGATGTTTTAAGTCCTTATGCAACACCTGAGTGTACTTCTGCCATTTCACAACATCCCTTATTAAATGCTGGTGACCCCGGTGTGATTGCCATGGTACTCGAGGCCGAAGACCAATTTCTTTCCTTTCCACGCCCAATGGGCCAGTTTCTCATCTGGCCTGTCGAGACGGAACGTGGACCCATCTGGGAAGATTATTGTGTTCTCCAGCTCAGCCGTACAGTTGACATGATCCCTGGCACACTGAAAATGGCTGCCCTTTATCTGAAATAAATACCATTCACAAGCAGTTACCATCTCGCAGTCTGCGTTCTCGTCCAACTTGATGTGCTAAAGAGGACTGTTTAACATCACTTGATACCAGCAGCCGATGATATGAACTATTTACGTTAATGAAGTCCACTAGTTAGCTGGCTGGGTTTTTTCTCAACAATCCAATAGCAACATGGTTAATTACTCGAACAATAGCTAGGTCTCCAAAAGGTAAGAATCCAAATCCGTAAAACTCTGGCCTTTACCAATGTCCAGTGTCCTCTCCACCATCGTTTATTCTCTTGCTTTATGAAAGATATTCCAGTCACACATCTCAAAGGGAATCCTGGAAGTGAAGGATATCAGTCAGACCTGTCCAAAGGAATTCCAGTTTCACTATTTCTTTGGAATAACAATAGCCATGAGGTAGCAGACTCATTAGTCTCGCTACGAAGGGATTGCGAGACGATTGTAATGCTAACAACCCTGTCTGTCTATGTATCTGTCTGTCTGTCTGTCTGTCTGTCCATGTCAATATATTTTTGCTTTCATCTATTTCTCTGCAACCGCTTGTCCGATCCGTGCGAAACTTTAAACATAGGACGAACTCCCCAAGGAGAATACTTTATTGATGACTCTGATGTCATAAATTACATGGTATGGCATTCATAATTGGATTAAATGAAAAAAATTGAATCTTTGCATATTTCATCAACTACCCATGGGGTATATAAGGTGATAATAATGACGTCATCAGTAAAGTGGTATTCCAGACACAATTGGTTGAATCTAAATCCTAATCTGAAAAACCGGAAACCTCATATCTGATCTACGACCATTTGTGAGTGAAGGATTAAATTTATGATGTGATCGGTCACGTGGTCTGGCCGCCATATTGAATTGAAAATAAAAATATTTTTTTTAAATCTTCTTCTCCAGAACCACTTAACAGATCAATGCAAAACTTCATACCTGTGATAGACTCGTGATGAGGAATATAGTTTGTAGGTTTTTTTTTCATGTTCAGCTTCAATGATGCAATTTAGCTGGAATGTACACAAAAGTGGTCGTTAAATATCCTAATAATCAATCAATAATCAAGAAAGCTATGGATAATGGTCATGTATGTGACATAATAGGGTGCATTGATGATACGGGGATGTGGCCCTTAATAGCAGTGGGCAATAATAGTAGCGTGTGTTCAGTTCATGATATTTTTGTTCAAAATGACGTTTGAGGGGAGACTATGCGCTATTTGAGTGCGGTTCTAGTTTTAAAGTTGTGTTCGATTCCAGACGGAATTGCATCAGACTAAAAACTGGTCATCCGGTGCTTCTCAGACACCTGATCCTCCCAGATGATGTGACAAGCCAGCTACCCCACCAGCTCGTGCTCGAACGTGGATGTGAAACATCCCTCAGTTACTCTCAAAAACGGTTGTCAATTGTGTGTACTCTTTCATGATTGTGAATCTAATCTGAAGGGACATTACATCCACAATGTATCCACAAAATGGAGTAATGATGCAACCAGCATGAAAGGAATTCGTATACATGAAGCTTAGATATACGACAGAAACCAAGTTGATAATGGTTCTTTGCTCATTTGCTGCATTTGATCACAAAAGCCCATGTTTTTAAACAGGAAAATTGTGGATCATGTTTCGTTTGTTTGTGGAAAAATCTCCTGAATAAAGCGTTCAACCTTTACCAAAGTTTACAACACGACTTTACAGCCAAAAATCTCAAGAACCGAAGAAGCCACCACTGTTTACGGGTGCTCCCTTTGCCTTGACATGACACCATGTTAGCAAAAACGAAACGACTACCACCAGATTACTTGAACCATGGATGTACCAATTCGAATTCAAACGATCTACACGTAAACTGCCTCCCTGGTGCACTTTTATACCACTATGACTTTTATGACAATGCATCACTCATCATCATCATCATCACCACATAACATTCACGTGTATGAGAGAGTAGTAGCTAATTCGAGGAGGTAGGGGGTGAGGTGTGGCAGGGATAGATGCGGATCACGATCTAGTTTATCTGTGACATTCATTCGGATTGTGAAGCTTTTGTTATAATTAAAACTAAAATAAATGTCGAATTTAAGACGTGAAAAAACTTCTCCACAATCTTTCTCCAACTTACAGCAACAGTTTATGGTGAAATATTTAGTAGAGTTGGAAATTACATACATATATATATATGTATCTTCACGAAAACTAAATAATTATCAAAGGTTTGAAATTGTTCAGATTGTGTCTGAGCCCAAAGGAGTGGTGGTTTGAGGTTATTCCAGTTTGTTTGTTTTCTGTGCATTAACCACGTGAAATGATGGTCTTGCGCTTTCCTTCGCTTTCTATAAACCCTCTAAACCAGGTCCACATGCAAGATCAAAGGCAAACGGGCCTGCTGTGTCAGCCTTGTCACCTCCATTCCCGCTTGGGCCTTGCGAATAGGCCAAAGGCACGTGCGAACACTTAACTTGAGCTGCCTTTATTCTGAACTAGCAGGACAGAAATGAAGCTTTCATCATACTGGTGAAATGTACGATATAAAAGTTTTCTTATGTCCACACTCATGTGGGTGGTCTCTATCTGGGCTCCAACACACACACACACACACACACACACACACACACACACACACACACACACACACACACACACACACACACACACACACACACACACACACACACACTCAGGTCTCGGAGGAGGAATAGCCGTGACGTGCTTCATGTCCCGCATCATCTTCCATCAATATAATCTCTAGCTACACAAAATAACGATTTTGAAAGTTCTCCAAGGAGTGTTTGAATAGAGAAGACTTGTACGTTCAACATGGCTGACAAGAATGTCGCGTGACGTCGGATTAGCGGTGAAAGTTTGTTCGCCGGTTTTGGAAAAGTTTGACGTCACAGGCTTAGCGGCCGATGGACTTTGTCTTTTTTCATGCTCCGGGTGTTTTTTTCTATAGTCTGCGCAAAAACTGGCAATCTGTCCAATTAACATGCTAAAGGGCTTAGCAACACCCTGGTTTATTGAATATAAATCAGTACCATCTGTGGACCAAGTTGGAAACAGTTTAAGGCGTTAATCCAGGCGTTTCGTCTCCCAACTTGGGACTGCTGAAGCGTGCAGGTCTTTTGTGTAATTTTTCTTTATTATTCCTTCCTTTCTTTCTTTCTGACCCCTCAACCCCCCAACCTTGGTTCTGTAGGATCCATTACTTATTAATGCTTCTTCATCCCTTTCTACTGCTGTGTCTTTTGTGCATAGATTTGGAACATATTGAGTTCAGGTATGCAGGTAGAGCGCAGAACGTAGTGAAGAAAATACACGGAGTGAGTAAGATGATGTACGATTCAGATCGGAAAGAAGAACACTTAAATAAAAGGATGTCTCATGGGTGTAAGAGTGCAGGTGGTGATAGTGTGACGGCAAACACATAAGCACTGTAGTAGGTCAGGAGGGAGAAAGTTTCGGGATAAAAGTTCGATGAAAAACTCAAACTGTTCCAACACTAAACGGGATCGAATATCCAGCGAAAATTCGGTTTGATTATTTCAAATTGAAACAAACTTCAAAATGCACCGAATTCACCCACGTGTGCTTCTGTCGAGCTGTTATATGGTTTTGTGGATCGAAGACCACCTGAGGTGCACACCTGGTTGTGGAACACGTTATATTTTACACGGGTTACCTGCGAGTCATACACACTCAAATCTCCTCGACATGATTCAATGTCGGATCATTCTACA
This sequence comes from Eptatretus burgeri, assembly GCF_056783735.1. Lineage (NCBI taxonomy): Eukaryota > Metazoa > Chordata > Myxini > Myxiniformes > Myxinidae > Eptatretus > Eptatretus burgeri. The sequence continues at coordinate 107,390,550 of NC_140967.1, read as the reverse complement.
TCGCCGAATCATCGCAGTATATACATATACATATATATATATATATATATATATATATATACATATACATATATATATACATATATATATATATATATATACATATATATACATATACATATATATATATATATATATATACATATACATATATATATATATATATGTATATGTATATATATGTATATACATATATATATATATATATATATATATACATATACATATATATATATATATATATATATATATATATATATATATATATATATATATATATATATATATATATATATATATATATATATACATATACATATATATATATATATATATATATATATATATATGTATATATATATATATATATATATATATATATATATATATATATGTATATATGTATATATATATATAGCCTGGTGTTGGCGCAGTGGTTAGGGCAGCGGCTTGGGATCCAAAAGGTCCTGAGTTCAAGCCCCGTTGGGCCACTGAATTAATACACCAGGGGGTTGACTCAGCCTGTCATCCTTCCGAGGTCGGCAAAATGAGTACCAGTGTACTGGGCCGATGTATACCCCGGTTAAAATAGGTGTACCATATCCCTGTGTCGTAAGAGGCGACCAGGGTGGCGTCAGGAAGGGCATCCGGCGTAAAACATGTGCCAAATCACTATGCGGATCATACGGATGAACCGCTGTGGCGACCCCTTACGGGAGCAGCCGAAAGAAGAAGAAGAAGATATATATATATATATATATATATACATATATATATATATACATACATATATATATATATACATACATATATATATATATATATATATATATATATATATATATATATATATACATATATATACATATATATATATATATATACATATATATATACATATATATATATACATATATATATATATATATACATATATACATCAGCGCTTTGGAAACAAATCAGGTTTATGCACTCTGATCACCGTGTCCAGATGAGGTCGAGACGGCACGTCAGAAACGGAATTTTAACGCGATTCGTGTCCCATTTTGTGCAATGTATGCCAATCGTATAATGATCTGTTTTTTATTGACACTCAGTTTGTTTACCAAACGTATAATGGCCTGGCTCGATGGAGACTCGAGTTGTAGACCGGTGCCAGTTATACATACAACATGTAACCTGTAACCTGTAATCCACAGCACGACTGCACGAGCAATCGATGCGGACCCGCTTTGGTGTTCTGCGATCAAATGGTTACATTCTTTAAAAGTTCAATCAATTATATCGATGAAGAACCATGAGATAAACGCTAAGCCTTGTAAATACAAACAATACCGGAAATTGTACCCACTGTTTAGAGTTTGATAAATAAACCAAAATATTAAGTCATTCCAAATCCAAACGACAAGGGCACTCGGTGGAGCGCGTACCTCTGCCACACAATGACTGATCCACGAGAACATTTCTAGCCCAATATATATTTAAAATATCATGCTCTTTGTCGTTCTTGGCCCTCTCTCTCTCAATGGTGAAGAATCACTTTTAAAATTAAACAACTTTCGTATCCAGATCCAGATTCGGATCTTCACCAAAATCGAATTAACGAGTCGTGGTCTCACACCCAACCTGGCCACCAAGTTTCATCCGAATCCATCAACAACTTTTTGAGATATCCTGCACGCAGACAGATGGACAGACAAACAAACAAACAGATAGAGAGGGGGTGAAAACAAAACCTCCTTCACCATCGGTGATGGAGATAAATACGTATCACTTATACATCAGTTGGCAACTAATAACTTAAACCAAGACACTAGTATCAAAGTCGACCAGTTTACCGAAGTTCTGAAGTGTATTGCAAGAGAAGATGAGGGAACTTACAGTAAGAGGACATTTGGCCTGTCACACCTGTGTCACATAAGTCCACAACCAAATTCTCCACATTGTTGTGACATTATATTTGGATTAAATCCTTGCTCTTCTTTCATGGTCTCTGCACAATAAACACATTTAATGTTGCAGAAAGAAATCAATATATCTTACATTTTGTTAGTGCATGTATACGTGCTCACTGGTCAGGGTTAATTAACCATGTTATTATCGAAAATCGAGTTATCGACTTCCACTCACTGCTAAAGGTTGATGTCTTCATCCAGTCTGAGCGGTGTCCCATCAGCTGTTAAGCTTGAGTGCTGGTGAATACAGTCACAAGTTCAATAAGAAGCAACAAATGGCGTATCACCAGAGGACCAATTCGGCGTCGGGTCCACAATATAATATGATCCACTCGGTGATGCAGGTGTCATGAAAGGCCAGTGCCCATGGGAATAATCTGCTCATCAAATGGGGTTCGATGATGGTCGTCCCGTGGTTGAAAGGAGTGAAAACTCGCTGAAGATCGATCCACGATGCAGCAAGTGGTGGGAAGCTCCATGTGCAGAGAGCAAAGTGCTGGGGAGGAATGGGTCACGAACAGACACGTGGTAGGAAGCTCCACGAGTCAAGAGAGGAAATGCGTCACTGAAGATTTGGCTGCGAATGCGGTTTAACTCCAGTGAACTTTTATTGAACTTCAGTGAAACACAAGTCCATGAGTCATTTCCACTACGGTATAATTAGGAAGCTGCTTGGCAGGAAAAGCGTCGTCACACTTCCGTTCAAGCCTTTCTCGACGCCCATCCCCCACGGGGGAGGTCCAAGAGTCTGATTGTAGTTTGGAGCAAAATGATTGGTTAGAAACCAGATTTTAAAAAAAAACAAGCCGACACTACTGCCATCGGTTGGACAAGTAAATGGAGCAAAGTCCATGATGTAAAAGTACTAACAAATTGGCACCGATGAAAAGTCCACGACAAGTAGCCCCCTCCGAGATCGTTCGTAACCAGGATTCGTCAACATAGGAAGAAAGCGATCGATCAGAAAGGTGTAAAAATTGGAGTGTAAAACAATGAACAGTCCTAAAGTTTCAAGGTCCAAAAAAACTATACAAAATGAGCTGGCCAATGGTCTCAACGCTGGCACTTGAGGAACAGCTGCCAGTGCTGGTGGAGGTTGCAAGTGAGGGGTTGTAGGTGATGCATGTGCAATAGCCAGGTCATGCTCCACAAAAGCAGGCTTCAACCTGTCACTGCCGACAGTATCATGTTTTCCATTGTAGTTAATAATGAAAACCTTGTCAGTGCAGCGGATGACTTCAAACGGTCCATCATATGGGGGCTGAAGTGGCTTCCTCATCGCGTCGTGTCCCACAAAAACATGAGTACAACTCTGAATGTCTGAATTGGTATGGGTTTACTTGTGCTGGTAGTTGTCGGCTTCAGGGCTCTCATGTGTATCCGTAGTCTATGTACATAGTTGCTGGGATTCAAGTCATGAGTAAACTGACTGGGTGCCACAAACTGACCTGGCAACTTGAGAGTTATGCAAAAAAACAACTCAGCAGCACAGCACACGAGGTCGGACTTAACCGCAGTTCGGATACCTAACAAGACGATAGCAAGACTCTCCGTCCATTTTGTATGTGCACGGGCTTTCAGAGATGCTTTCAACTGTTAGTGGAATCGTTCCACGAGCCCATTAAGTGGTGGGTGATAAGGTGATAAGCTATGGTTTGGGTTCTCCTACTGCCAAGTAGAACAGACAGAGCTTGTAAAAGTGCCGATTCAAACTGATGACCTTAGTCTGTGGTTATTGTTGAGGGTGCACCGAACACAGCAACCCAATGTGAGATGAATGCTTGTGCTACCATATCTGCTGTCTGGTCAGGGATGGGTATTGCGACCTGCCAACAGGTCGTCTGACGACCTGTCTGATAAAGGTAGGGGGTCAAACTAGATCAATGTGACTGTGGTCGAATCTGGCGTCCAGTGTAGAAAATGTGCCAAGAGGAGACCTGATGTGTTGATGTATTTAGGATCTCTGGTATGCTGTGTTGGTTCTGGACCAGTCTGTGACATCACGATTCTCTCCCTGCCAGACAAAATGCTAAGTCACTCAATGTTGAGTGGCTCTGATGCCAGGGTGAGAAATCGTGGAGAGCGTCAAAAAAACTGCATGCCAATACTCGATAAGGACGTAAGGGTGAGGATCACCTGTGGAAACTCTGCAGACATTCTGACCCTCAGAAGTGGGGAGTGGTACCTCTTTGAACTGGAGTAACATTGAATTGGTTCACAGCCTTTGTAGCTCCTCCTTTGACTGCTGGGCTTCAGCCCTGGTCGTAAAATCAATGATGTTGGATTCATCCACAGCATTTACGCCAACTCGGGAGAGTGAATCTGCTGCAGAGTTGTTTTTGCCACTGATGTGCATCAAGTCCTTTGTGAACTGGGAGATGAAATCAAGATGTCATACTTCTATTGGAGAGTGACGAACAGGTCCTGATTTGAAAGCATAGGTCAGTGGCTTGTGTTCCGTATAGACAGCGAATGTACTCCCTTCGAGCATATGCTGAAAGTGATGACCAGGTAGGCTGCTAGAAGTTCTCTCCCAAACGTGCTTTATCTGGTCTCTGCAGGTTGAAAATGCTTTGAGTAAAAGGAGAGTGGTTACCAGATGTCGCCTTCATTTTGCAGCAAAACTCCTCCTACTACACATCAGAGGCATAATGGTGCTTCAGCCTTGGGATGAACAAGAAGTGTAGCCTCAAGCAACCTTACCTTCACCTCTTCGAAGGCAGACAATGATTTTTCATCGTGGGTGATAGGCTGATTTTTCTTATTCTTGTTACGTAGTATATCCATCAACGGCTAAGATACGTCTGCGCAATTAAGGAAGAAATGCCTGTAAAAATTCACAAGGCCAAGACACTATCTCAGCTTGCACAGTGATGTGGGTGCCGAAAAGGATTGTCTGGTCTCAACTTTCTCCTCCAGTGGGCACTGCCAACTGACTTCTCACCGCTCATCGATGGCATTGGAATTTCCCTGCTCCAAAAGGAGGGACTGGTATGAGCATGGGCTGATGCATTTGTGAGACTTTTCTCCATGCTTGCAATCATCATCATTATTTCATATGCAGCCTGTGACTGCTTTGATGCATCATTGCTGGGAGCATGACTGTACCACTGATGCAGTTCCCCTATCAACAGTAAGCAGGTACTTATTTTGCCAACTTCGGAACAATGACAGACTGTCACCCCACCTGGTGTTATGTAACGGGTTGACAGGGGATCAAACTCAAGCGCCAAAGACGTTAAGCCAGCCACCTTAACCGTTAAGTCAATACCAGGCTATTATGCATCCAATGGTACAAGCACATCTGTTTGGCGTGTTGGTGGGCACTTGATCGGGGATTGTGTGCTCTTAATTCACTTATAAATGGACCATGCCTTTGGCTTCTACTTCTCTCTCTTTCCACCTGTAGTTGTGGCATGAGAGCTTGTACCTGTCTGGTGAAGTTCTCAACCTAGGTGGCCATGGTGCACACTTTGGCTGGTTGAGGTGCAAGTTGCTGTTGAGATTTTGAAACAACTCCTATGTGTGTCGTGCAAAACAAAGAAGAGACTTCCATGACCTTGTTGGCGAGGTCTGCCAGTTGTTCGATGTCAACAGCCTCTTTCATTGAGGCCAACATCAGTTCAACTTTGGTGGGAAGTCTCTGGAGAAACGGCTGTTTTAACATGGTTTTCTCCAATGTATTGTCCCCAATCAGCTGTCTCAGCCCTCGCAAAAACTGAGTGGGTTCTCTGCCACCAAGCTTTTCAGGAATGAGTAGTTGGTGTAATCTCTTTTGCTCTGAAGCTGAAGTATGCCTGATGATCTCAGCCTTGAGTTTGGTATGATGTTCTGAGGCTGGAAGAGCAATTCGGAGGTCCCTTACTTCTTGTGCCATTTCTGGATGAAGAGATCCAACAACATTGGCAAAGTGTGCATCATGGATGGTGACATGCCTGGTCAGGAACTGCACTTCAACTTGCAAAAATCACAATGTCGGATTGTTGGGCCAGAAGGGAGGGAATTCTAAAACTAATAGCCGCTACCAGTGGCAGGAGTAACTCAGCAAATGCACCTTGGTGGACATCATCGTCGGACGTAGCTTGGACAAACATGACAACAAGTAATCATGTCGGGGTCACAAATAGAGAAAATTGAGTGATCGACTTCCACTCACCGCTAAAGGTTGATGACTTCATCCAGTCTGAGTGGTGTCCCATAAGCTGTAAAGCTTGAGTGTGTTTTTTTTAATATGGTCACAAGTTCAATAAGAAGCAAGAAATGGCGCATCACCAGTGGGCCAATTCAGTGTTGTGTCCATGAAATAATATGATCCACTCAGTGACGCAGGTGTCTTAAAAGGCCAGTACCTGTGGGAAAAAACTGCTCACCAAGAGGAGTTCGATGGTCGTAGTCCCACGGTTGAAATCAGTGAAAACACACTGAAGATAGAGCCACGACAATACATGTACAAAGCTCCAGGTGCAAGGAGCAAAGAGCTGCTGAGGAAAGGGCCACGAACAGACATGTGGTACGAAGCTCCATGAGTCAAGAGAGGAAATGCGTCACTGCACGACGGAGGGTTCCCAGTCGGCGACTGGCTTTGGAGGCCAGGTTGGAAATGTGGCTTTCCCAGTAAAGGTCATGGCAGAAAGTGAGACCCAGAGGCTTGAAAGAAAGGACTTCTTCCAGAGGATTGTTGACAAAGTAGATGGGGGGGGGGGTTCCAAAGGGTCTTTTCGGAGAGACATAGTGAGAGTGTGAGATTTATCTGGATTGAAAGACATGTTCCATGTGTTGGACCAGTTTGTGATTTTACCCAGATCTGCAGAGAGTGAAGAATCTGCTGCTTGCTGGTCTGAGGGATGGCATTGTACGGCAGAGTGGAGTCATCAGCAAAGAGATATTGAGGATTTTCCAGAGAGTCGGAGAGATTATTGATGAAAACCAGAAAAAGAACAGGGACCAGAACGCTACCTTGAGGAACTCCAACCTGGACAGGAAGAGGGGATGAGAGAACTCCATTTCGGGCCACACGTTTGCTGCGACAGGAAAGGAAGTCTGCGAGCCATGAGTGGAGATGGCATTGCATACCATCGGAAGAGAGTTTGGAATATGTCTAGGGATATGACTCTGTTTCCATGTCTGGCATTGAGGATCTCCATCCATTGTTGGGATAGCAGAAGCAGCATATCCAGGGTAGAGTGACCTGGTCTGAAACCAAATTGATGATCGGAAATCAAGCCATTGAAGAAGAGGAAGGATTTAATGTCTGAAGCGATGATGGATTCCATAACCTTGCTGATGATTGGGAGAAGGCTGATTGGTCTGAAGTTGCAGGGATCTGTTTTTGCACCTTTTTTGTGCAGAGTGATAATGTTTGCTGATTTCCAAGCAGATGGCAGATGACCTTGAACAAATGAGGGGGTGAATAGAACAGAGAGTGCGAGCAAGAGCAGCAGAGCAGGTTTTTAGGACACGTGGGCTGATGCCGTCTGGACGGGTTGCAGAATCTGAGTCGAGGTTTGACAGCAAGCTCTCCACCTTGTCAGAAGAAAAGGACACAGAGTCCAGGGAGAGTTGTGAGGGTAAGGTGGGTACAGAAAGCGATGGTTTTTCGGATACAAGATTTCGATGCAAACACCGAGTTTAGGCATTCAGCTTTTTCACGTGCGGTATCAGCAGTGTGACCATTTGAGGTGAGGGAGGGGATGGAGGGGGAGCATACACCAGAAACAGATTTGAGTAGATGCCACCAGGATTTGGAGTAGGAGAGAGGTTTGAGAGTTCAGACTTTATAAGTTTCATCGAAATTGTTTGTGCAGTTTCAGAGAAAGAGCAAATACCTATTTCAGGGGGCAACCTCCTCCCCACCCCACCCCCCCATACACCTCCTTAAAGAATGAATTTATTAATGGTGTGAGCAAACTTTGGTACATCATGGGTGATGAAGGTTGTGGTTTGGGGGACACCTCCTGACACACCCTTCGACCCCGATTTTTTCGAATGTCATGAACAAACTTTGGTACATCATGAGTAATGAAGGTTTTGGTGAAGTTTCATCAGAATGTGTGTAGTTTCTGAGAAGAAAGCAAAGACCTATTTTGGGGGGCAATCCCCCTGTAGACCCTTTTAGACCTCAAATTTTTTATGCCATGAACAAACTTTGGTACATCACATGTGATTAAGGTTGTGGTCAAATTTCATCAGAATCGTTGGTGTAGTTTCAGAGAAGAAGTTGCAAGTATTTGAGAACAGACGGACGGACGGACGATGCACCATCGCATAAGCTCTCCGGAACTATATTCCAGGTGAGCTAAAAACTACGCCTGCATTGCTGCCATTGATTGGACTAGTTAATGCAACAAAGCTGATGATGTAAAAGTATGAACAAATTGGTTCCGATGAAAGTACACCACAGTATAAAGAGTTTAGAAAAAGACATTACAATATTTTACAATTTGGAATTACAACATAATTATAAGATTCCAGCTCACCTGTGAAATGCGAAGCATACCTTCTGAGTATTTTAAAATTCCAACTTACACTTTCATGCACTTTTTCTCTTTTTATTTCTTCTAAACTCTTTTTCTTCTTCTTCTTCTTCTTCTGTTTTTTTACCCATGTGTTTAGTAATGTTTATCCATCTCTCTTACCCTGCTGCGTCTTATATCACACAATACTTTGTGGTGTTCTCTTTCCAATTCGTAGTCTCGAACACCTCTTATATGATCTCCCTCTGCCTGGCTCAACAGCAAAGCCATGTCACACCTCCTGACTTGCACATAGTCCGCACCAACTCTACACACTCAACCAGCCCTCGTCACACTCGGACGAGATGCTCAACTCCGCATTGCTCATCTGGGTTTACATAAATGTGATCAGACCAACCACGAAGGCCAGCTGACGTCCAGAAACATGCGGTCCCTGCGCATCGTGTCCCTGCTCCACTCCGCCAGTGTACTTCTGTGTATGCTTCCTCTTCTATAACCCTCTGTTCCACCAACATCAGATGTCTGCGCTCTAACTTCACAGTTCTGTCTGTCCAGGCAACTGTACCTAATGCAGCTACTGTATATTGTATGTCTCACGGAAACATTTGATGCCCCAGACTTCTGTGTGTCTCGAGTTATTGTCTCCTCCACTCTGACATACCTGATTCCTGCATTGGTGGTGGTGTTGCTGTGCATGTTCTTTCCTCTCTCACAAACAACCTCTGCCCCTCACTGCTGACAAATGGAGTCCATTTGCCACTGTGTGCCTCCCTGTAACAATGTATGTTGTTTCTATGTGTGGTCTACGTGTCCCCCAAATCTGACGACTCCATATATGTGGCTCTCTCTACAAACATTGACAATCTGCTCTCCATTCACCCCTATTCATTCTTCGTAATCTGTTGACCCCTCAATTTCAACCATGTCAGCAGGCTTGATAGTGGTGCACACAATTAATGAATAGCCGAGCAAAGTCATTCTGCAAAATGACTGAACTTAGTCTGTTTCTTTTCCAACACAAATCTCTCCAAAGGGTAACCATTCATTACTGGACATCGTCATGTCAATATTTTTCTCAATTTTTTTTTCTGCTCCTTCTCAGCTCCTCAAACAGGTTCTTCTAACTATGTTTTGGTAAAAGTGAGCAGAGAACCACCAAGGCACACACTTGTCTGGAAATTTGCTGAAGGTGATTGGTCTAACCTAAAACCCAATCTCACAAGAGGTGTGTTTTTGTTCAAGACTGGTCGATCATCATGTCAACTCCTAGCATTGACTGCTCCTGCAATTCTTGCACAATGGACTAATTTCTCTTCTGCACAAGTTCATCAAATTGCGCATTAAAATATTTTGATTTAGTTTTTGTATACATAGTCGAGGCTCGGGGAAGAGCTAGTGCTAGTACACTGAACTGATCAGGCCGCAATGGGACAAAAAGAACAGTAGAGAGGGGGGAAACACCAACAGCAGAGTTGAAGGTCAAGACAGAGGCAGACTTGGACAAACAATGGGTGTGGAGAGGAATGGGGGGGGGCAGGAGAGGATGCACGGAGTGGACAAGATGGATACGGAAGGAAACTCTCAGGAGGGAAAACTGGACATTAGAAGGAGGAGAGATTGGGGTGGGGCAATGGAGGGAGGGGGGTAACAAGGATAGAAAAGGTCATGTTTTTGGATTGGGGATGATCTGAGATGGTAGTGATCAGACGTCTTGAAGACTCAAAGGAAAGAATGAGATTGAAGAGGATGTGGAGGAAAATTTCTGCTCATCTGAAGAGTTTTCTGTCCTACAAAGTGCTCGGGTCAAATATGACACTCACCTGTAATCCAAATTCTCCAGTTTGTCACCAATCTTCCAAGACTACTGGAAGCTGGTCACGTCTATCTCTGGAACAAATTCGTGTTCCATTTATATCCTCCAAAAAGGATGGACTCATGCTGAACACTCATTGTGAAAAAGAAGAGTTGTTTAACTGTCTTCACTAAAAAATCCAAGGTCTTAAATCTATCCCCTCCTCGACCCAACGTTTCTCCAATTACAGAACACTCTCAACAGGACTTGGACAAGATAAGCTGCTGGTCAGCTACTTAGAACATCATTTTCAAAGCAAAGTGATACACGCTTTCCACAAGGAATGGCAATCATACTATCAAAAAAGGCATTGAAGGCCTTTTTGCCTAACACTTTTGTGATCCAGATTTTGTGCTCCTGCTTTGCACCTTGCTCCTCTCGAGGCCATTAAAAACAATGCCTTATACACCTTTTGAATCGCAAGACAGGAAATTGATACACATGGACTGTCACTCTCGCATCATCATCATGTCAATGGGCTCTTAACTTTACAGAAGGTTACACCTGGACTTGTTCTTCCTATGCTATCCTATCTCTTCTAGCCACAGCAGGCCAAAAACAGTCCTCAAGAAACCATCACCTGCTCACCCTCCCAAAGTCCAGGCTGCTTGCCCACCTGTATTAATTTGCTTCCATTGTGGAATAATCTCTCTCTGTCCATTGTCTTCTCCGACTCACTTCAATCTTTCAAATATGCTGCCAATCACTACTTCATGAGTTCACCCATCCTTCACATCCATGATCTCTTCACCACATGTGGATTCTTTCTTGTTCTTTCCCATCCTGTTCCTCTGCAGGCCATTGCTACTCACTTGTGTGTTAATCCTTCTTTCAGCATTGTCGTTGTCCACACCCCTCCATCCCCTTTGGTAGTTTGTAAATCTACTGCCCTTTGTCGTTCAACTGTTGCATGAGCCGAGACTAGATGCTTCTGTAGAAAATGAGAAATGCACCTTTGAATATCTTAAACTTCTAACCTCCCTGCCAAATCTGTAACACACCTTTTGAAAGTTTGACAATTCCACCGTAACTGCCAAAGCCCCAGTGTACCTTCTGATCATTTGAAAATCCCAGCACACCTGCCAAAACGTACCTGTTGAGATTAAGATTTTGTCACAAACACATCACAATACTTCCTGTTTGGTGTCATGAGCACAAAATGAATGTGTGCCATCCCTTGTTCATTCCCACAATGAAATTAGCGCCTTGAGGTTTTAAAACAGCGCAGATATTTCACTGTCACATCCCAACAATGATGCATTTAAAATGATTTATAGTTTGGTGCAAAAGGCAAAAAGCCCACATGCTCAACTGTGTCTGAGAGTTCATTAAATACCACATGTCGACATCAATGAAGCAAACATTACATTTTGAACTTAATTCATTGTAGGCCTATTACATCAGATACACAATTAATATTCCCTTCCGTAATAACCGGATACAAAAGTTTACAGTTGGCGACTTGATAATTGCCAGGTGCACCTGCAAGCTCTGTCTTCTATTTCCGTTTGTGCAAATGGAACCGTTTCCGAAATGAAAACACACCTTTGGTGAAGTGTGAAGCAGCATTTTCACAGCACACCTGCGTAGTCCGGAGAAAACTGAACTATCCCACCGTCGTCAAGCGTTTTCACCACAAATGCAATTACTCTCGAATAGTAATAAACAAACAAAATGTATAGGCCTCGGGCCTACTATTCCACGATGGAGAAAGTAATTCCTTCGAGACAAACTCGAAGGTTCAAGCAAAGACATCAATAGAGTGAAATAGTGCAAAAAACTCAAAGGGTCGAAGGGAGGGGGGTTCTCAAAGCGTTCTGCAGAGTCCGTCCTATTGCAGTTGTCGTGTGTGGGCCGAGGCTGTGAAGGGCCTTCTAATCCAGATGAATGAAGTGGCTGCCATTGTTGGAGCCACAGCCACAGTGTATGGCTAATTTTCAGAGCGTCCTCTCAGGAAACTGACACCCACGATCTATCTTCGAACCCATAATGGCCGACGCACCAACATGTAAAATTTCTATTTGAAATATTTTTGGTTCATAAAACACGGAGGTTCTTTTTTTTTTTTGAATTCAGAATTAGCAAGGTCAAAAAAACCGATTATCATATGCAATTACACAAGATTGATTAGCATGTGTGAATTGTTGGTCCTAATGGAGATGAGAATAGTGGAGATTGAACGTATGGTCATCGTTTGGAGCATCAAACCGGGGCGTGTATAGGGCCGCGCAGCCCTTGCATCAATGACATGGCAGGGTAGGGTCCAGGGGGCACCTTAAGGTGACACAAAAGAGCCATCAGCGCTGGGTGTGAGTTTAGGTGGCAGGGTCTGGGAGTGAAGGGAGGGGACCTTCGAAAACAATGGTGTGCCCGAAGCAGCCGTGTAGCTGGGCGCTGGGAGAGACCGAACACTTCAAAAGCACAACAATGGAGCTTTTCTAACATGCCGACTTTCAACATGCAGTTCAGCTGCTTCTAACATCAGGACCCTTTAGGCCATTATGTCTGGTTTAATCATTAGATTCAATTGAGCATTAGGGGCGCTATGGTAACACGTAATCCCTCACACTTCAATGGAAGCTATGTTTCGGCAACACAAAAACCTGTTATTGAACATCGAACTTGCTCTCACAAGAGAATCAACAAAGTCGCTTTATATCTATTTCTTTCATTTCTTTACTCAGATTCTCGGACTGCAAACTGACCTAAATTAACGTATTCTTTCCTTTTTATCTCTCATCGGTTTCACAGAAGTGGACAAAAAAAATAATGAATTGAAAAATCAATCCACAAACGACATTGTTTTCTGTTTAGACGCTTGTTATCAGCCACACAGGTAGGATTAAAGCTGTTTCATAACAGGAAAGGTATGCTTTAAGTTGTTGCCGCAGACAGCCCATCGGAGTGTAAATCTTAAATTATTGCATCAGCAACATTGTGGTGAGAGGAGAGGACCCAATGGGCTTCACGTGAATGTGACCAGTTGCAGACATTTTATTTTGGGGCTTACGACACTCAATAGCATGTACATTTCAAGATATTGGATAAGTCATATGCATATCATATGTACGTTGTGGTCATGGTGTCAGGAAACTGTGTCGTGGTGTGAAAGAGGGCCTGTAGCTGTCAAATGTGAAAGTGGTGACATCAGTCAAGAGACAATCATTGTAGTTGTATATAAAATATTATCTCTACACTGAAGCACAATATATGTATATATATATATATATATATATATATATATATATATATATATATATATATATATATGAACATATATATATATATATATATATATATATATATATATATATATATATATGCATATTTAAATATATAATGCAATGTGGGAAGGATGAGACGAGGGGTGTTGGTGACAGCTCATGGGCCGACCGAACCAAATTTCAGTTTATACAACCATTTAACAGATTCTTGTGAAGATCTGAAGGCATTAGAGAAGTTTTCTTTTGTTTTCAGCAGTTCCCTAACACAATGGTCCCTCCTTTCCTTCACTCCTTCCCTGCTCAAACTCCTCCCTCACAACCTTTCAACATTATCCATCCTTCGGTATGACCCCACCTCCCGCTTGCACTCCCTGTCGCCCAACTAAACGCGTCTCGCGGACTTGTTGCAGCTCTTTTTAAACCCGGCAGGGAAAAGAACATCAAAAAAGTGTAAATTCCTCGTCTCGGCTTTGCCTCCAACCAAGCATGAAACTTGATGCTATGTTGTTGAGGCTGCAGATCCTGGGATGCTATTGAAAGCATTACTTCTGCCTGGTGGGGCCTACAGAGCACAGAGCCAGCAAAACGGCCAGATGGACGGTGCCTGCATATGCATCAAGTGCCCTTTTTCACCTCCTGCCTCCACTCTCCACCCCGGCACTCCCTTGTCGCTCACTCCCGCTTTCTCCCTCTCTCCCCCTCTCTGTCTCTCTCTCTCCTTCCAGTCAGGCAAAGAGCCAATTCGTTCCTGATTTACAGTTGAGTTCTTTCAGTATTGGAACTCTGTCCACTGGTGCAGGAGAAACATTTCAACATTGGAGCGCTCTCCACTTCTGGAGGAACAAGTCAAAATGCCTCTCAATGTGCATCTTCTAGTTCAGGGAATCTTATGGACCTGAAACGAACAGGTGCAAAGGGTTACTGCATCATCACTTGTGCTTAATTGCATAACAGTGCAAATTAAGCACCACATGAAGATATTACTGTGGTTATAATTGATATTCTCATCGTACATTTGTGTTTTAATACTTCCACTTGTTGTGGTGCCATGATTTTATGCTTTCAAGTGGCTATGATCAACGGTGCATCGCCACTGCTACCAAGTATGGGGGCACTGCTGATGCAATGCCCCTATTACCAGTTCACTGGCAATCGTTTCACCGACCTTAGAAGGATGACAGACTGAGTCAACCTCACCCGATGTCAACTGAACGGCTGACGGGGCTCAAACTCAGATCGTCAAGATCCCAAGCCAGCAACTCTAACCGCTAAGCCAACAAGCAGGCAAACATAGTACACAATAATATTATTATCTTACGAAAGACAAACAATTTATCACTAGTAACAAACATATTTTCTTTTGGGGTGTTCATTTATTAAAATTTAAGAAAACTTTTCCATCATGACCATCACTTGTATCAAATGTGTCCATCTGTGATACAAATAAGGATGAAAATCGACACTATTTCTCCACTTTGCAAATGAATCATGACATCACCAATCACTACATTTCAGGAAAGAAAAAAAACCCCACTCCAGTTCAATCCCATTATTAGGTCATTCAATCATACATTACAATGCCATTGTTCCATGCGGCCAAGCTGACCCAGGGTACCTCGTTTTAACCCTCATGGCTCAGCCTACCCGGTGTTGAGTTGCCTTTCCATTATGAAATGTCATCATTTTGACTGCACAGAATGCTTCCAATATCTACCACATCAGCTGTAATAGGTTTAGTATTACCTTCTGCTATTATTGTCTCCCCAAAACTTGGACAATTTCATGAGTAAGAAATCACGAAGAAAAGCCGCACCGATATTTAATGATCGATAAAAAAATTTATCACTTATTACAAAAGGCGATCTTTCCTTCGACCCAAAACAAAAAAAAGACACTCGTTATGAATGGCTTTCTCTCGAATTTTTGTGCCTCATCATTATCTTGGACCGACCACATCGCAAAGATGGCCTCAAAAGCCAGGAGCATATTGACTGGGAATCTTCTGTTATGCTAATTATTTCCTTGCTAAATCTGAACTTCTCAGTCTACAAGGCCAGCTCAATGGAGCTCAATGGAGTGCTGTAGCTTTTCCATAGCTCAATGGAGTGCCGCTCTCCCCTATGGGCTGGTTCCTCTACTCCACACCTGTTTCTCCAATATCCTGTCGAATCCAAAGGTCACAACGTCGTTCACATCTCCCACAATGAAACTGAAGCCTGAAGCACAGGCCCTTCCGCTCTCCCACAGCAGACAGCTTCGTGGTCTCCCCATGTCCTCATGCCTCTCCTGCTCCTCTGCTCTTTCATCCCTCCATCCTTCCCAGTCACTCGAGGTCACACACATTCTTCCAGAAACCTCTGCCTTGTGAAAGTCCCAAAAATCAAGCTCACTACTTAACTTCACTCCTTCGTTCCTCTCTTCATCCATTTTTATAACCTTCTTCCTCAGCCTGTTCAATCCCACAAGGCTTAAATTTGGCAGTACACCTCACCCTCTCACCTTACTAATTATAGTTATAGTTACTTACATCCCTACTAGTTATAGTTTCAATCCTCATTACTCTTCCACATCTACTTGGAAGCTGCGATGTTGCCTTCTCTCTTCCCTCTTTTCATGTTGTCCAACTGCCCACCATCAGTGTGTTTGTTGCCTTCTCCCCTTTGATACCTCACTCTTCCATAAACCAAGACAGTACTCAGGTCGAAAATAATAAAAGCCTTACTCCATTTTTAAAATATTCTTACCCCTCATACTGGCTGCTTGAAGCATAAGATTTCCCACCTGTTCCTTTACCTGAGAGTTTGGATCTCTTGTTAATAGATATGGTCCTAACCTGTGTCAGCCAGGATGGACCCAGGCCAGCACAATCTATATGGGAAAAAGGTTATATTTGGATCTGAAGGAAGTCAGAGACAGCTTGTTGGTAGTTGAGCACAACAAACTAATCAGTGTAAACGTGCAATTTCTAATGTACTGAATACACAAACTGAACTAAACCATCAGGTTTTTCTTAACAAAGATGGAGGGTTCATGGAGTAGTGTGTACACACATAACAAGCAGTTTAGGACAATAGGAGATATCATTGGAGTTTGAGTTTGATTGCAAGAACATTCAGAGAAAATCGACAAATGAAAAAGTACATTATATGGGATTTGTACCCGATACCCCAGAAGCATTAGGCACGTGCTTGGATTAAAGAAAAACCAATATGGAGATTTAACAGGAATGTATAATCAATGGAACTTGGCAAACGAACAAGAAAATGGCAAATGACACACAGACCAAGGATCCTTCAATTACATTTTATCATTTCGTTCGGTCATAAACAAACTGCCACTTTTACAATCGGAACACCATTGATGATACTAGAAGAACACTTTGAACCCAAATTTGGCATCATCCACGTTACTTTGATGGTTTTACAAAATTACACATTTTATTACGTCTTAAATATATTATATTTCTTTGTTTTGTCTTTACTTATTTACAATCATGCTAATTGTACTCCCTGCATAGTTTTGTTTTCTCCCTCATTCACAATTCCTCCCTTTAATTTCTCTCCATGAATAAAATATCATATAGATTGAAGATTGGGATCAAAGGCGTTAATGGGTGGTGGGGGAGGTGGGGGGGAAGAGGAGGGTGAGAGATATGGTTTGAAGCAAGGAAAGGCAGTAAGATAGCCAAATAGAGATAATACTCTTTTTGTTTGCTTTCTCATGCAAGGGACCTTCCATTTATTACACGTGGGTAAGGAGGGGAAGTGGGGAAAGGGGCTTGTGAAAAATAAAATCCCAAAAACAAACAGAAATAGAAGGAAGGTAGAAGAGAAAAAGAGAGTTATAAAAAGGAGAGAAATTCAGAGGACTGGGGGAGGGGATGGAGAGATGAGAGTGAAGGTATATGTATGGATTGGGAAAGGAGGGTGGAGGCAAAAATATCCCATCGTTTGGAAACCTCCCCTACGTCACACCTTGCTCAGCTTGATGCCATGGGAACCAAGGTCTTCAAAGATCAATGGAACATCCCACACTGAAGTCGAGTCAATGGATTTATCACTTTCCCATCGCAGACAGGTCGATGGTCTCTCTGTATTCTACTGTCTACCTTTCTGGTCTAATTGCACTCTCTGCCCTTTCCATTCTTTGTCCCACCCCCACTCCCCAGGCTCCTGCATGGTCCACACGGCCGACCATCAACCTCCTTGTGGTGAGACTATCTAAATCCAGGACTCATTTTTTTTCCTCCAAGTCTTCAAGACAGCTGCTCACCACCAACTCAGGTGTTCCCCAATCCAAAACCATGATATTTTCTACACTCGTTAACCCCACCTCCCCAGCCCCACCTTAATCACTCCTCCCAAATTTCTAGTTTTTTCCTCCTGAGAGTTTCCTTCTGTATCCATCTTGTCCACCCCATGTGCCCTTTCCTGCCCTTCATTCCTCCCCAGTCCCCACACCCATTGTTTGGCCAAGTTTGCCTCTATCTTGGCCTTCAATTCTACTGTTGGTGCCCCCCCCCCAACCTCTCAAGTGTTCCTTTTGTCCTGTTGTGTCTTGATCCATTCAGTGTACTACCTCTTCCACAAGCCATGACTCTTTATACAAAAACAAACGAAGAAAAAACAGTGGGGGCAGGGCATGCTTGCACACTGCAAGCAACTACTCGGGTGCATCCTACATGCAGACAATAAATATGTGCTTTATATATTTACCCCACGCATGTGAAGCGAAAAGTGGGCTTAAGCAATTGCTTCACATTGTCCGTCTGTCCACAAACGTCAATTTATGATCGAGGAACAAGTTCATTTCAATGGAATGTTATATTTTGAACACTAGTTGAAAAACAAACCTGTAGTTTCACGCAATTTGGCAATGAATTTGTTTCGAGCACGCGTCTGCAGAGAGGAGTGAGTTAATTTTTTTTTACTTTCTCTCTACCTGCCAGGCAGTCAACTAAAATTGAAAAATCATTCCAAGAAGTAAACTTATTCTTTTTAATGACGTTATAAAGGACAAATACCAGGCACGAAGAACTAATGTAACATGTTAGACAGGGTGGGGTACAAGACGCTGCATCAACGGCGATAAACTTCCGGAATTAATTTTTTTCTACGACCTTCAAAATCTTTATTTTATTTCAATTGAATAATATGCTTGAACACTGAAGAACACAAATCGCCTTTTTGGCACTTTCAAAACCCTTCCGTTTCGCATTACTTGGAAAAAAATATTACGGCATTTTGCGTAATCTCGACCAATCAAATTTGCTGCTTGCAGAGCCCACCCATGTCCTTTTTTTAATCACGACTGCAAGGGGTAAGGTTTTCTATGAACTCTCTAGTTGATGAAGTGGTTTGTGAAAGAGATTTATATTCAAGAGCACAAGGTTACAATGATACGCAAGCCAAAAGACAAACTAAAAATGTTACACAATTACAATTAACTTAATCAACAAATGACCAAAACAATGGCAAGTCACATAACCCAAACTGCAATATCATTAAAATATGCAGTATTCAAAATGTGCAATCATTACTGCGATTACTTAAGCCAAAGTCACATTTGCTCTACGGCTAGGATACGGCAGCCATACCCCCCCCCCCCCGAATTGACGGAAACGTGCGGCAGCCGCAGAGTTTCTGAGGTGGCCTCAGGGTGGCCCTACGCCGTGCGGCTATCTTTTACAGGCCGTAGGGGTCTCCATGGAATTATAGCGCGGAGTTATAAATTTTTTCATTTCTACGTTGGCCGTAGCAATTCGACAAGCCAAGCTGTGATGTAGATGTGTTCCACGTCGACTGTACGTATGGCGTACGGTGGGCTTTCGTTATCCGTGCGGCTGTTGTAGGCTCTTATCAATGAAAAATGAATTTTGCCAACCCCCAAAAAATTACGGCGGCGCACTATTTCCACGGTCGCTATAGGGTAGTCCAAAGGCGTCCCTGTGTTTAACGTACGGTGGCCCTGCGGTCTGTGTGACTACCTGCGGGCAACGCAGGGTCGACACACGGTTCCCCTACGCCCGCCGTGCGTCCTACGTACGGCCTCCGTGGCAGTCTGCGTCGACCGTGCATCCACCGTGCGCTACCGCTAGAGATCAGAGTATAGGTGTTTGCCTATACTCCGAACTGGTATATTCAGTTATATATATTATAGTTATAGTATATTCAGTTATATATACTGGTATATTCCGAACTGTTATATTGTTATTTCAGTTAGAAAAGAACTGGTATATATACCCACTCGTTACCGTCCGTCTGGCCGCACGTTCGCCTTAGGGCCCCCCTGCGGTCGCCTTGTGGGCACCTTGCGTCTGCCTTGAAAATTATATGGCTGCACAGGGACGCCCTAAGGTCACCGTGCAACATCAAACCGTACGGCACCCCCACGTTTTCCGTCTCCACAATTTCTAAATACGCCGTGTGGCTACCCAAAAAATAAAAACATATGTGACTGCTACATTGTGTGACCGTGGAAATACTGCGCCGCCCTATAATTGCTAGTGGCCGTAGATTTTGTAGACCCTGCGGCCACTGTGCCAAATGTGACTTCGGCCTTAGTAATCAACAAATTGCGAATTACTCCGACTGCTTCGTAATTAGCAATATTTAAAACGTATCAATACTCAAACACATCGTAGAGCAAAGATGTTGACATAGGAATAATGTGTAATTGCTTCCTTTCTAATACATAAAGTCTGGTCTCCTTTTGAAAGCCCATTGTGTTTGCATTCTGTGAATTGCTATAGTGCCAAAAGAAGTCTACTCCCCCTTTCAAAATTTTCACCTTTTGTTGCCTTCTAGCCTGGAATTAAATTTCATTAAAACAGACTTTTTCAACCTTTATTTATACATCATAACCCACAACTTACAAGTGAAAAACAGATTCTACAAAATTCAGAAAATTAATTAACAATACAAAATGAGAATATCTTGGTTCGATAGGTGTCCACCCCACTGAGTTTATACCTGTTGGAAGCACATTTTACAGCATTTACAGCTGTGACTGTTGGAACAGGTCTCTACCAACTTTACACACCTTAATTGAGCAATATTTGCCCATTCTTCTCCACAAAACTGTTCCAGCTCAATCAAGTTGGGTGGGGAGCGTTGATAGACAGCAATATTCAAGTCATGCCATAGATTTTCGATTGAATTTAGGTCGGGGCTTTGACTGGGCAAAACAAGGACATTTATCTTTTTGTTCCTTGGCCACTCCAGTGTAGCTTTGGCTGGGTGCTTCGGGTCATTGTCATGCTGAAAGGTAAATTTCCATCCCAATTTAAGATTTCTTGTAGAGGGCGCAACAGGTTTTCCTCTGGGATTTTTATGTGTTTTGCTCCGTACATTTTCCCTTCTACCCTAAAAAGTGCTGGAGTCTTTGCTGATGAGAAACATCCCCATAACATGATGCTGCCACCACCGTGCTTCACAGTAGTGATGATGTTCTTTGGGTGATGTGCTGCGTTCGGTTTGTGCCAAACATAACATTTTACATTTAGGCCAAAAAGTTCCATCTTGGTTTCATCAAACCACAAAACGTTTCGCCACATGGCTTCAGAATCTCTGGAGTGTTTTTTGCATACATCAATGAGGACTCAAGGTGAGCTTTTTGAGTAACAGCTTCCTTTTTGCCACACTCTTGTATGGGCCAGACTTGTGGAGTGCTTGCAACATTGTTGTTACATGCACACAGTGACAATTCTTTGCCATAAAGGCCTGTAGCTCTTTCAAAGTTTGCTATTGGCCTCTTGTTTGCCTCACTGATCAGTCTCTTCCTTGCTTAGTCATCCAGTTTGGAGGGACAGCCTGATCTAGGCAGGGTCTTGGTGGCACCATATGCCTTCCACTTCTTACTGATTGCCTTGACTGTTCTCCAAGGTATATTCAAGGCCTTTGAAATATTTTTTTTACCCATTCCCTGATCTGTGCCTTTACACAACTTTATCCTGGAGGTTTTTTTGAAAGCTCCTTGGTACCCATGGTTGAGTCTTTGCTTTAAAATGCACTTCCCAGCAGAGGAAACCTACAGGAACAGCTGAGTTCATTCTTAAATAATCAGAATCACTACAATTTAACACAGGTGGAGGCCAATTAAATTGGTATATGATTTTGAAGGTGATTGGTTACCTGAGCTAATTACTCTCGCTAAAGGAGAGGGTATTGCATTTGGGTCTGTTTGTTACTTGCAAAATCGAAGATTTTTCAAGTACATTGGTCAGTTGATTTTGTTATTCTGTGTATGTCTGTCTGTCTTTCTATTTATCGCCTACAGGTCACAATTCTAAACAGATCTTCACGAAACTTCACCACATGGTAGAGTTTGTCATAAGCATGAAGCCTATTGTTTTTGAGGTGGAGAGAGAGTGGATTTTGCAAGTATCGTACTCTGCATGACATCATTTTCTTGTTTGTTTGTTTGTCCGCACAGAACTTTAGTGTATTTCTCCGCAACCGCTTGTCAGATTGAGACGAAATTTTCACCATCGGAGCGACTACTCAAGTAGAATGTTTGAGTGGTAATTATGATGTCATAGGTCACGTGGTGTGGTGCCCATGTTGGAAAAATTGAAAAACTTTGGACCTCTATCTCTGAGACTGCACGAAGGGAAAAATTGAAACTTGGCACATGGCAAGTACTCCTCATGGGGAATAAGTCATTTTTTTAATGATGTCATGGGTGCCTTCGTTATGATGTTATAATTGCATATGTAGAACGCTACATCTGATCAACATGAAATTTTTTGAGGGTCATCTAGAGATAAAATAGTCCAAAAATTTTTTTTTGATGACATCATCGATCATGTGATTCGGCACGCATATTGTTTAAAACAAAACAAAAAACGATGTGGGTTATTTTGTGGCTTATGATGTGTAAATAAAGGTGGAAAAAGTCTGATTAATGCAATTTAATTCCAGGCTATAAGACAAGAAAAGGTGTAAATTTTGAAAGTGGGTGTAGACTTTCTATAGGCACTGCAAATAATTCAAGTAAGTCAACAATTAGTGATTCTAATGAACTGTTTCTTAAAAGTTCACAACTCGAGTAATTTTTAATGTAAATACAGCAAAGGTTACAGAATAAGAGGCGCTTGTTACCATTGCCGAGCAACCAGTTTCAATATCAGCTCCAGTGTCTTGGTTCGCGTGACCTGCAGTGAGCAGACTGAGGCTGCATTTATCAACTTTTATTTGCGGATATTTTCAATTATGGACATTCTCCAATGGTTTTGTGATTTTTTTTTTCCTGGGATATTGGCTTTGAGTTGCAGCAGTATTGAAAGTTCAGCTTTCTAGCCCACCTAGAAGGTACCAAACATTTATATCAGTGAGTGAGTGAGTGAGTGCGCCAGTCAATCATTGGTGAGACTAGTATGGGCCCGTAGGGGCGGGCCCGTAGGTGCGTGCCCGTAGATGAGTGCCAGTATGTGCAGCCCTCTCTCGCCCCCTCTCTCGCCCCCCACTCTCATCCCCCCACTCTCACCCCCCTCTCTAGCCCCCCCCCTCGTCTCGCCCTTCCTCTCTCCCCCTCTTCTCTCGCCCCCACTCTCATCCCCCCTCTCCCGTCCCCCTCTCTCGCAGATATTGGTCGACAGATAAATGGCCATAACCTGGGAACTGCTCGTCCGATTAATATCAAACCTCGAAAAGGCACATCCGCGGGTCCCCAGCAATATTCCTGGCAAGTTTCAATCAGATCGGACCGTCAATCGTGCAAAAAATAAATAAATAAATAAATAAATATTAATTGTGACGGCATTCGTGACGTCATAGCACCGTGTCTTGTCATTGGTCGACAGATAAATGGCCGTAACTTGGGAACCGCTTGTCCGATTAATATCAAACGTTGAAAAGGCACATCATCAGGTCCCCAGCAATATTCCTGGCAAGTTTCAATCATATCGGACCGTCAATCATGCCAAAAAAATAAAAATAATAAAAAATAACTAAATAAACATTAATTGTGATGTCATTCGTGATGTCATCGCACCGTGTCTTGTCATTGGTTGACAGATAAATGGCCGTAACTTGGGAACCGCTTGTCCGATTGATATCAAACTTCGAAAAGGCACATCCGCGGGTCCCCGGCAATATTCGTGGCAAGTTTCAATCCGATCGGACCGGTGGTCGTCCTATCCAGTTATTAATAATTTGGGAAAAAAATTGGCATGATAAGGTGAGAAGGTGGAATGACACCTTCAGCTGCCATACATACACCTTTTCAACACTGAAAAAGCAGTGAAATGGCCATATTAAACTTGGGAACCGCTCGTCCGATCGATATCAAACCTCGAAAAGGCACATCTGCGGGGCCCCGGCAATATTCTTAGCAATTTTCAATCAGATCGGACCAGTGGTTGTCAAGAAACGGCGTTCGCAGACAGACACACACACACACACACAGATTGCTGGAATTATAGATAGATGAGTGAGTGAGAAAAGAGCTTTATATGTTCGACACACACACAGACATAGGCTGGCAGGAAGGCCAAGAGATATGCACACTTGGCTCTAAACTGTCAAGCCTGGGTTAGAATCTCAGCCCAGATATAAACTGTCACCCCAATATTTCCCAGTTTGGGTGATTTAACGATGTGTGTGCCATCCCTCAGTTTGACGTTAAACTGGGCATCCCATCTCTTGGCATTAGTTTGTGGATGTTAAAGATCCTACGGTGTCCTTTGCGACATGTAGGCGAACTATAAATACGAGGTATATCACAAAATCCAACTGCCACAAAAGCAGACCTTGCTGGCCTTGGTCATCAGATGAAAGACCCCAGCATAACCCTCGTTTCAGCCCTTCAATATTGATATGACTCCAATGAAGTGGGACACAGCCAAATATGTCGACATGTAATACTCAGATTTAAATACACAAGTAATACCACTCCCTGCCAGGAACTGCTACCAAGACACACTCACCACAAACTGAGCCAGCAGCTCACCGTCAACATCATCCCAGAGCACAACACACTGGAAATAAGAACTCATGAAACAGTGTGCAAAATTAACACCCAAAACACCCTCCTTTATTACATCAAAGCCACATTCCTTACATTTATTTCCACAGACGTGCACATCCACACAAGGCAATCAACTCCACTGATTTTCAAAACCAAGCAAACAGCAACTAACTCTCGCACCATATAATGTCTATTCACATGCAAATATCATCCTTCCACACTTTTCACTCATGGAAACCACCCCCACCCATATGTTCTTACAGCCCCCACCATGTGCACACACAGACACTCTCATCTTCCACACAAACAAATATTCAGCACACCTCACATCGTTCCATAACACACTGCTTTGTGTGCTTCCAAATGACAATATCTGGTCGTAAACACAGATCTTCTTTGAGAACACCAAATGTCACTCTTGATCTGTCACCACCTTCCAAACCCTGGCTATAACCAACAACCCCTTCTCCTTTCACTCCAACCTCTTCCAGCCCAACCCTCCACACAAACCTAACCACACAATTTCCCTTACCTCTCCACTTCCTTTTCCTTCTGCCACTCTCTTTACATCTTGTCATTTGCACCGTCATCTTCCATCTGCTTAGAAATCAGCCAACATCCCTGTAGTACATAAAAATGTGCAAAAACCAATCCACTTAACGATAGACCTAACAACTTACTTCCAATCATCAGCAAGGTCATGGAATCCATCTTCGCAGTTGACATCAAATCCTTCCTTTTCTCCAAAGGTCTGATCTAAGACCATCAACTCAAATTCAGACCAGGTCACTCTACCTTAGATGTGTTGCTTCGACTCATCAATCAATGGTGGAGGGCCCAATGTTAGACACGATATCAGGGCTGTCTCTTTGGACATATTTCGTGCTTTAAAATACAGTGTGGCATTCTGCCCTGCACGCAAAACTCTCTTCCATTGGCATCCGAAGCCAACTCCATGCATAGTTGACTGACATCTTCTACTCTCGTAGACAGCATGTGGATTTCACTGGAATCCTTTCACCTCCTGCCCATGTAAAGACTGGAGTCTAACAAGACAGAATTTTGGGTCCAGTCCTTTTCCTGATCTTCAACAATGATCTCTCTGACTCTGAAAAATCCCCTTTATCTATTTGCTGATGACTCCACCCTCTGCCATGCTGTTATATCCCTCATCCTTCAGATAGGCAGGCAGCAGCTTCTTCCCTCTCTTCAGAACTTTACAAAATCATGAGATGGTCAAGCCCTTGGAATATGTCTTTCAATCCTGCTAAACTTCACTCTCTCACTCTTTCTCTCTGAAAGACTGTATGGCACACCCTCCCATCAACTTTCTCAACAATCCTCTTGAGGAAGTTCAGTCACTCAAACTCCTGCATCTCACTATCAACCATGATCTTTAATGGGAAACCCACATTTCAAAGTTGGCCTCGAATGCCACCTGCTGATTGAGCATCCTCTGTCGTATAAAATCCTTCCTTGGCACACCTGAACTCCTCTCAACGGAGGAGGCCTTCATCCACTGCTTAATGGAGTGCTGCTCTCCTCCATGGGCTGGCTCCCCTGCCTCACATCTTGCTCAGCTTCATGACATGAAAACCAAGGCCTTCAAGATCATTGGAAATCTCCCATGTTGAAGCTGAGTCCATGAGTCTATCACTCTCCCATTACAGACAGGTCAGTGGTCTCTGTCCTCTACCATCTCCTTTCTGTTCTTGCACCCTCTGCTCTTTCTGTGCTTTGTCCCCCCCCCCCCCCAGGATTCTGCAGGGTGCACGTGGTCCACAATCAACCCCTTTCTGGTGAAACTACCTACATCCAGAATCACTGCTCACCTCCAATCATTGGTTCCTCTCTTTCACACCTGTAGAATCAACTTCTCATGACTGTTGCTTTTGTTCTGTTACATCCTGATCCATTCCAGCTCTCCACAAGCCTTAACCTTGTATACAAAAAAAGGGCCAATCTCCCTCATTTTTTTTTCCAAAAAAATAGTCTATGCTCATGGAGGAGCTAAATGACGAATTGGCAGCAGTTTTGAAGACCACCAAATGTATGGTGGGTTGGGGTGGACATACAGAAGGATTGAGGGAGGAATAACAAAAAAAAAAACAACAAGAAACAATACTTCAATAAGTAAGTAGCCCAGAAAGGAACAGAAAGTTAAGGAATGGGAAAGGATCAGCATGTGAAGAAGAAATTATGGATGAGAGTGGTGAGAGCATGAGATAGTGATGGGCATGTAGGTAATGAACATAGAGATAATTCCACAATTTGGAGAGCAATGGGGGTGAATAAATGCAAGTGGGCAAGCGGCCTGGACTCGGTGAGGGTGAGCAGATGAGGGTCTATTGAAGAATTTGTACAACCAGGGGTGGTTAAAGGAGAGCACACGTGAGACAGGGTAGGAGAAGTAAGACCAGATGTAAGCTTGAATTCAAAAGACAGCTTTCAAATTTGCTGAGCATTTGTTGAAGAATGTGCAGACAGGTCAGTTTTATTTTGCTCCCCATGGCAGTTAGCACAACTTCCGGTTGATAAAACCTATCAACCAATAAATACACTAAACACGATGCCAATTTTTCAACAAGCATGAAAGATCTGATCGAGTCTCAGGAAGTTTCATTTATGATCCACGGACTTCTTCAGACCTCTTTCTGATTCCCTTCCAGGAGAGTGAAGCAACATTGGTCTGCAATAAAACATGAGAACCAAGTAATTGCTAGCTTTTTTGCCAACTAGTACGAATTACACAATGAAAGGACAAGATTTCAACAGGTCTTCATGTTTCAACCATGTAATAACACACGGATGTGCTATTGGGTGACTTGTACATTTCCTTATCCTTCACAGTATAATGACGAGAAATCCATAAATCTACACAGTGACATATTCAAGGTCCAAATCTGAAGACCACCTGCAGTGGGAATTCAACGGGCTGGTTCAAAACTATGTGATACAATAGCAGATTGATCTTCAAGAGCAGTATCTCCAACATCCCAATTATAAAGACATCGTCAAAGGAGCCCAAGGCCTGCTGACTATTTCTGTCAAAAGATCAGGCAGAGTTCGACAGAAATGAAGGTGAGATTGAAATCTACCAGAGGAACATGATCCAACTTGCACCTGCATCTGTCTTCACCCTTTGATAGTCGATGAACAGACGGGCAGTCCTGGCTGCAGAGGAAGGTCGCTCACGGTTGGGTGGTCTGATGGGAATCGGTGAAATAAGAGATTGGTGTTAACAGGTCTGTCCTACAATGTCCGTTAACCATGTTTGAAAAGTATCAGTAAATTACCAGCTGCATTGATCGGATATTTACGATAGTTTTGTGAAGGCCGCATCATCTAAATGTGAAATTAAATTGCTCTAATGAAAAGTGATGTATTAATTAATGCTAATCTGTTTGTCCCTTTACTACTTTTTTCAACTTTGCAAGGTAATTATAGTAATAATAATAATAATATTAATAATAATAAAAAATACTCATAACAGTTATTACAACGGCTATGATAATGATACAAAACACTCAAGTGAAGAGTAAACAACACTGGAACACCCAACATGATACACAAAGCACAAGGTGTGTGCATTGTTGTTGGATTTCATTTAAATTCCGTTTCATAAGTCCTGTGCACTTTTTGAGCACTGATCATTTCCCAAATGTCTCATTTGTCCACGATGCTCGGTGGAGAACTATGAGTGTGCATTATCAAGGCGTGCGGAGAGTAGCTCTGGTTGGGCAGGAGTCCAAAGGCCCCAAGACTAGAAGAGTATCTCACCTGGGGCACTCATCAACCACAGACTCGAGCGTGGCATAGAATGCATCCTTCAGGGTGAGATCACTCGCCTTAGTCGGAGCATATACAGAGACCAGGGAAATGACACCCAAGGAGTGACGAATCCTTAGTCTCCTAATATGCTCGTTGACCAGTGTTACCTCAATTATCATTGGGGTCAGCTTATTGGACACAGCTGCAGCAACTCCTTGGGCATGGTAACCATCAGAGTGACCAGACCAATTGTTGGTGTAACCACCCGCCATGATCTCACCACAATCTGGTCTCCAAACCTCAGAGAGTGCTGCAATACCGATGTCCATACACTTGAGTTCAGATGATAACAGACAGGTGATCATCTTCTCTTAGGTATAGGACATTCTATTTTGTTTAGATCCCCATGAAAATTTCCATCATTTTGCATTATGGTGGCAAAAAATATCAATGTAATAAAATAATCATATGAATAGCAATAATGGTTCTAACAATGATGGTAAAAATGTTGGTTGATTTGTCACGTGATAAGCGAGTGCTGAGGTCGTGGTGGAGGCAACTGCAAAAGTAAAGGTGGCATAGTTGTTTGATTTCTTCAATATGAACTCTAAGAAGATTGAGAGATAATCTAAAAAAAAGAAAAGGAGAAAAACAAATAGATTGGGAAATTTCCTTTTAGTGTCGATAAGTTGGCATTATTTTGGCATTATGGTGGAGTCTATAGTACAACAGTGATCACCACGTATTCAGCCTAACATAATAACCTCAATTAAAACAGTTAATTTTCTCGATTGTCCTTTCATAACATTATTTTTTCCTTTAGACTTTTATTTTTATTTTCATCCTAAATACTGTACCTCATGGACTTACGGATAGGCCATCATATCAATAAATCACAAACGAATGTGATTTATAAGGAAACACAAAGAAAACACTATTAAATCAATGAAACAGTCATTGAATGTGCTACCAGTGTGTGCAAAGGTTTTCCTGTTCAACAGAACTTTTATCAGGAGGACTCTACCTCAATTCACATGTTTGAATTAGATCTGACTAGGTCAAGCCCCTTGGCTGAGATTAGGCTGAGAGTCCTGTTTATTTCCATGGGACAGGAAAGCTGGGTGGTAGGGAGAGAGTGAGTGCACACAAGGCTCCACAAATGGCTCTGCAATTCGGCTGGAAGAGCAAAGAAGAACCTGAGATAAGCGTGAGATCTGGGGAAGGCAAATTGCTGTTTTACAGTTAAGCTGCTTGGCGAAACAGCAGAGCATATAACACTGTAGCTCAATATCACAGTTTAATTGGTGCTCTATCTTACTAACCTCGGTGGCCATATTGATTAATTCCTAAAATGTTTGCTGCACATGAAGCAATGTTACAGTAAGTACACTTGTTTGTATGTAGTGAGTGAAGGCACATATACACATTCAGTTAGTGCGCAACTATTTTATGACACCATTTTATAACTCCTTCAATGTATCATCGTGTGAAAATCATATAAATAATCAACAAACAAAAAAACACATCTGTAAACATCTCAAAATCTCATCCATAAACAACTCAAAAGCCCATCTATAAACATGTCAAAATCACATCTATAAACATCCAAAGATCTCATGCATGAACATCTCAAAATCTCTTCTAAAAACAATTCAAAATGACATATATTAATATGTCAAAGTCACATTTATAAACAGCTCAAAATCACATATATTAACATCTCAAAATCTCATTGATAAACATTTCAAAATCGAATCCATAAACATCTCAAAATTACATCCATAAAAATTCAAAATCTCATAAATAAACATTTCAAAAACAGATCAATAAACTATCAAAATCACACATATAAAATCTCAAAATGACATCCATAAAATCTCAAAATCACATCGATAAACATCTTAAAATCACATCTATGAACATCTCCAAATCTCATCTATAAACAATTCAAAATTACATCTATTAATATGTCAAAGTCACAGATATAAGCAGCTCAAAATCACATAAATTAACATCTAAAAATATCAATGATAAACATTTCAAAATCTCATCCATAAACATCTCAAAATCACATCCATAAACATCTCGAAATGTCATCCATAAACATCTCTAAATCATGTCCACAAACATCTCAAAATCACAAACATAATAATTTCAAAATCACATCTATAAAGCTCTCCAAATCACAATGATAAACATGTCAAGATCACATCTAAAACATCTCAAAATCTCATCCATAAATATCTCAAAACCACATCCACAAACATCTCAAAATCTCATCCATAAACATCTCAAAATCACATCCATAAACATCTCAAAATCACATCCATAAAGATAACAAAATCACATCTATAAACATCTGAAAATCTCAATTATAAACATCTCCAAATCTCATCTATAAAGATTCAAAATGACATCTATAAGCATTTTGAAATCACGATGAATAAAATCTCAAAATCACAATGACAAACATTTCAAAATCTAATATATAAACATCTCAAACTCATCTGAAAACATCTCAAAATCACATCAATAAAATTTCAAAAACGACACCTGTAAACAACTTAAAATCGCATCTATAAACATTTCAAAATCTCATCAATAACATCTCAAAATCACACACATGAAGATCTCGAGACCACATCGATGAACATCTCAAAATCATTCAATAAATATCTCGAAATCACATCAATGAATGTCTCAAAATCACATCCATCAACATCTCAAAATCTCATCCATAAACATCTCAAAATCACAAACATGAAGATCTCGAGACCACATCGATGAACATCTCAAAATCATTCAATAAATATCTCGAAATCACCTCAATGAATGTCTCAAATTCACATCCATCAACATCTTGAAATCACATCCATAAACATCTCAAAATCATATCCATAAACATCTCAAAATCACATCCATAAACATCTCCAAAACACATCAAGAAACATCTCAAAATCACAATCATAAACATTTCAAAATCACATCCATAAACGTCTCCAAATCACAACGATAAACATCTCAAAATCACATCTATAAACATCTCAAGATCACATCCATAAACATCTCAAAATCACATCAATAAACCTCTCCAAATCACAATGACAAACATCTCAAAAAAAATCACATTCATAAACATCTCAAAATCACATCCATAAACATTTAAAAATCTAATCCATAAACATCTCAAAATTACATCCATAAACAACTGAAAATCTCATATATAAACATTTCAAAAACACATCTATAAACTCCCAAAATCACACCTATAAAATCTCAAAATGACATCCATAAAATCTCAAAATCACATCTATAAACATCTCAAAATCACATCTATGAACATCTCCAAATCTCATCTATAAACAATTCAAAATTACATCTATTAATATGTCAAAGGCACAGATATAAACCTCTCAAAATCACATCTATAACCATCTCAAAATCACATCTATAAAGATTTCAAAACGTCATCCACAAAACATCTCTAAATCTCATCTATAAAGATTTCAAAATCACATCTATAAACATTTTGAAATCACATTGAATAATATCTCAAAATCACAATGACAAACATTTAAAAATCTAATTTATAAACATCTCAAATTCATCCATAAACATCTCAAAATCTCATCCATAAACAGCACAAAATCCCATATATAAACATTTCAAAATCACATCGATAAACATCCAAAGATCTCATCTATGAACATCTCAAAATCTCATCTCTAAACAATTCAAAATTACATCTACTAACATGTCAAAGTCATATATATATATATATATATATATATATATATATATATATATATATATATATATATATATATATATATATATATATATATATATATATATATATATATATATATATATATATATATATATACACAGCTCAAAATCACAAATATGAACAACTCAAAATCTCAACGATAAACATTTCAAATTCTAATCCATACATATCTGAAAATCACATCCACAAACATCTCAAAATCTCATCCATAAACATTTCAAAAACACATCTGTAAACTCTCAAAGTCACACCTACAAAATATCAAAATGACATCCATAAAATCTCAAAATGACATCTACAACATTGCGAAATCACATCCATAAATGTCTCCAAATCACATCTCTAAAATCTCAAAATCACACCTATAAATTTTCAAAATGACATCGAGAAAATCTCAAAATCACATCTATAAAATTTCAAAATGACATCTGTAAACATCTTAAAATCACATCAATAAAATCTTCAAATCACAATGATAAACATTTCAAAATCACAACCATGAAAACCTCGAGACCACACCGATGGACATCTCAAAATCATTCAATAAATATCTCGAAATCACATCAATGAATGTCTTAAAATCACATCAATAAACATCTCAAAATGACATCCATAAACATCTCAAAAGCTCATCCATAAACATCTCAAAATCTCATCCATAAACATCTCAAAATCTCATCAATAAACATCTCCAAATCTCATCTATAAACTTTTCAAAATTATATCAAAAACATTTTGAAATCACGTCGAATAATATCTCCAAATCACAATGATAAAATCTCAAAATCACAATGATAAAATCTCAAAATCACATCGATAAACATCTCAAAATCACATCGATAAACCTCTCAAAATCATATCGATAAACATCAAGGTCACAACTAAAACATCTCAAAATCAAATACATAAATATCTTTAAATCTCATCCATAAACATCTCAAAATCACGTCCACAAACATCTCAAAATCACAAACATCTCAAAATCACAAACATAAACATGTCAAAATCACATCTATAAACATCTCAAGATCACATCTAAAACATCTCAAAATCACATCCATAAACATTTCAAAATCTCATCCATAAATTTCTCAATATCACATCCATAAACATCTCAAAATCACATCAATAAACATCTCAAAATCTCATCCATAAATATCTCAAAACCACATCCACAAACATGTCAAAATCACATCCGTAAAGATATCAAAATCACATCTATAAACATCCGAAAATCTCAATTATAAACATCTCCAAATCTCATCTATAAAGATTTCAAAATGACATCTATAAACATTTTGAAATCACGATGAATAATATCTCAAAATCACAATGACAAACATTTCAAAATCTAATATATAAACATCTCAAACTCATCTGTAAACATCTCAAAATCACATCCATAAATACCTCGAAATCTCATCCATATTCATCTCAAAATCACCTCTAAAATCTCAAAATC
Organism: Eptatretus burgeri; assembly: GCF_056783735.1. Lineage (NCBI taxonomy): Eukaryota > Metazoa > Chordata > Myxini > Myxiniformes > Myxinidae > Eptatretus > Eptatretus burgeri. The sequence goes on along the minus strand of NC_140967.1, from coordinate 107,357,055 downwards.
ACACCTATAAATTTTCAAAATGACATCTATAAAATCTCAAAATCACATCTCTAAAATTTCAAAACGACATCTGTAAACATCTTAAAATCGCATCTATAAACATTTCAAAAACTGATCAATGACATGTCAAAATCACACACATGAAGATCTCGAGACCACATCGATGAACATCTCAAAATCATTCAATAAATATCTCAAAATCACATCAATGAATGTCTCAAAATAACATCCATCAACATCTCAAAATCACATCCATAAACATCGCAAAATCACATCCATAAAAAAATCCCATCCATAAACATTTCAAAATCTCATCCATAAACATCTCAAAACCTCATCCATCAACATCTCAAAATCACATCCATAAACATCTCAAAATCTCATCCATAAACATCTCAAAATCACAACAAACATTTCAAAATCACATCCATAAACATCTCAAGCATCACAACAAACATTTCAAAATCACAACAAACATCTCAAAATCACAACAAATATTTCAAAATCACAACAAACAATTCAAAATCACATCCATAAATATCTCAAAAATCACAACAAACATTTCAAAAACACATCTATAAAAATCTCAAAATCACATTTATTAACATCTCAAAATGACATCTATTTAATCTCAAAATCACATCTCCAAACATCTCAAAATCACAAATATAAACATCTAAAAATCACATCCATAAACATCTAAAAATTACACCCATAAACATCTGAAAATTACATCTATAAACATCTCAAAATCACAATGATAAACATTTCAAAATCACATCCATAAACATCTCAAAAATCACAACAAATATTTCAAAATCACATTCATAAATATCTCAAAAATCACAACAAACATTTCAAAATCACATCAATAAATATCTCAAAATAACATTTATTAACATCTCAAAATCACATATATAAACATCTCAAAATCACATATATAAACATCTCAAAATCACATATATAAACATTTCAAAATCACATCCATAAACATCTAAAAATTACACCCATAAACATGTGAAAATTACATCTATAAACATCTCAAATTGACAATGATAAACATTTCAAAATCACATCCATAAGCATCTCAATATTACACCCATAACCATCTCGAAATTACATCAATAACCATCTCAAAATCACATCAATAAAACCTTAAAATCACAATGATAAAGATTTTAAAATCACATCCATAAACATCTCAAAATCACATGCATAAAGATTTCAAAATCACATCAACAAATATCCGTAAATCTCAACTATAAACATCTCCAAATCTCGTCTATAAAGATTTCAAAATAACATTTATAAACATTTTGAAATCACATTGAATAATATCGCAAAATCGCAATGAGAAACATTTCAAAATCTAATATATAAACATCTCAAACTCTTCCATAAACATCTCAAAATCGTATCAATAAAATCTCGAAATCACATCTAAAAACATCTCAAAATCACATCCTTTAACATCTAGAAAATCTCATCCATATAAGTCTCAAAATCACATCTCTAAAATCTCAAAATCACACCTATAAATTTTCAAAATGACATCTTTCAAATCTCAATCACATCTATAAACATCTCAAAATCTCATCCATAAACATCTCAAAATCACATCCATAAACATCTCAAATTCATCCATAAACATCTCCAAATCTCAGACAAACTTTTCTAAATCATATCTATAAACATTTTGAAATCACGTCGAATAATATCTCAAAATCACAATGATAAAATCTCAAAACCACAATGATAAAATCTCAAAATCACATCAATAAACATCTCAAAATCATATCTATAAACACCTCAAGATCACAACTCAAACATCTCAAATTCACAGACATAAACATCATTAAATCTCATTCATAAACAGCTGAAAATCACATCCATAAACATCTCAAAATCACATCCATAAACTTCTAGAAATCTCATCCATAAACATCTCAAAATAACAATCATAAACATCTAAAAATCACATCCATAAACATCTCAAAATCACATCCATAAACATCTCAAAATCACAATCATAAACATTTCAAAATCAAATCCATAAACATCTATAAATCACATCCATAAACATCTCAAAATCACAATCATAAACATTTCAAAATCACATCCATAAACGTCCCCAAATCACAATGATAAACATCTCAAATCACATCTATAAACATCTCATGATCACATCTAAAACATGTCAAAATCACATCCATAATCATCTCAAAATCTCATCAATAAATATCTCAAAATCACATCCATAAATATCTCAAAATCACATCCATAAACATCTCGAAATCTCATCCATAAATATCTCAAAATCACATCCAATAGGATTTCAAAATCTCATCCATAAACATCTCAAAATCACATCCATAAACATCTCAAAATCACATCCATAAACATCTCAAAATCACATCCATAAACATTTCAAAATCTCCTCCATAAACATCTGAAAATCTCATCCATAAACATCTCAAAATCACATCCATAAACATCTCCAAATCACAATGATAAACAACTCAAAATCACATCTATAAACATCTTAAGATCACATTGAAAACATCTCAAAAAAACATCCATAAACATCTCGAAATCTCATCCATAAACATTTCAAAATCACGTCCATAAACATCTCAAAATCTCATCTATAAAATCTCAAAATCACATCTCCAAACATCTCAAAATCACATATAAACACATCAAAATCGCATCCATAAACATCTCAAAATTACACCCAAAAACAGCTGAAAATTACGTCTATAAACATCTCAAAATCACAATGATAAACATTTCAAAATCACATCAATAAACATCTCAAAATTACACCCATAAACATCTCGAAATTACATCGAAACCATCTCAAAATCACAACAATAAAATCTTAAAATCACAATGATAAACATTTCAAAATCACATCCATAAACATCTCAAAATAACATCCATAAACATCTCAAAATTGCTTCTATAAACATCTCAAAATCACATCCATAAACATTTCAAAATCACATCCATAAACATCTCAAAAATCACAACAAATATTTCAAAATCACATCTATAAACATCTCAAAATCACATTTATTAACATCTCAAAATGACATCTATATAATCTCAAAATCACATCTCCAAACTCCTCAAAATCACATATATAATCATCTCAAAATCACATCCATAAACATCTCAAAATCACAAACCTAAACATTTCAAAATCACATCCATAAATATCTCCAAATCACAACGATAAACATCTCAAAATCACATCTTTCAACATCTTAAGATCACATTGAAAACATCTCAAAAAAACATCCATAAACATCTCGAAATCTCATCCATAAACATTTCAAAATCACATCCATAAACATCTCAAAATCTCATCCATAAGCATTTCAAAATCTCATCCATCATCATTTCAAAATCACATCCATAAACCTCTCAAAATCACATCTATAAACATCTCAAAATCAAAATGATAAACATTTCAAAATCCCATCAATAAACATCTCAAAAATCACAACAAACATTTCAAAATCACAAAATCACATTTTTTAACATCTCAAAATGACATCTATAAAACTGCAAAATCACATCTCCAAACATCTCAAATTCACATATATAAACATATCAAAATCACATCCATAAACATCTGAAAATTACATCTATAAACATCTCAAAATCACAATGATAAACATTTCAAAATCAGATCCTTAAACATCTCAAAATTACACCTATAAACATCTCGAAATTACATCGAAACCATCTCAAAATCAAATCAATAAAATCTTAAAATCACGATGATAAACATTTCAAAATCACATCCATAAACATATCAAAATAACATCCAGAAACATCTCAAAATTGCTTCCATAAACATCTCAAAATCACATCCGTAAACATTTCAAAATCTCATCCATAAATATCTCAAAATCACATCTATAAAACCTCAAAGTCACATCTCCAATCATCTCAAAATCACATATATAAACATATCAAAATCACATCCATAAACATCTCAAAATTACACCCATAAACATCTGAAAATTACCTCTATAAACATCTCAAAATCACAATGATAAACATTTCAAAATCACATCCATAAACATGTCAAAAATCACAACAAACATTTCAAAATCGCATCTGTAAATATCTCAAAATCACATTTATTAGCCTCTCAAAATGACATCTATAAAATCTCAAAATCACATCTCCAAAACATCTCAAAATCACATATATAAACATCTCAAAATCACATCCATAAAGATCTCAAAAGTACACCCATAAACATCTGAAAATTACGTCTAGAAACATCTCAAAATCATAATGATAAACATTTCAAAATCCCATCAATAAACATCTCAAAAATCACAACAAACATTTCAAAATCACAAAATCACATTTTTTAACATCTCAAAATGACATCTATAAAACCGCAAAATCACATCTCCAAACATCTCAAATTCACATATATAAACATATCAAAATCACATCCATAAACATCTCAAAATTACACCCATAAACATCTGAAAATTACATCTATAAACATCTCAAAATCACAATGATAAACATTTCAAAATCTGATCCTTAAACATCTCAAAATTACACCCATAAACATCTCGAAATTACATCGAAACCATCTCAAAATCACATCAATAAAATCTTAAAATCACGATGATAAACATTTCAAAATCACATCCATAAACATATCAAAATAACATCCATAAACATCTCAAAATTGCTTCCATAAACATCTCAAAATCACATCCGTAAACATTTCAAAATCTCATCCATAAATGTCTCAAAATCACATCTATAAAACCTCAAAGTCACATCTCCAATCATCTCAAAATCACATATATAAACATATCAAAATCACATCCATAAACATCTCAAAATTACACCCATAAACATCTGAAAATTACCTCTATAAACATCTCAAAATCACAATGATAAACATTTCAAAATCACATCCATTAACATGTCAAAAATCACAACAAACATTTCAAAATCGCATCTGTAAATATCTCAAAATCACATTTATTAGCATCTCAAAATGACATCTATAAAATCTCAAAATCACATCTCCAAAACATCTCAAAATCACATATATAAACATCTCAAAATCACATCCATAAAGATCTCAAAAGTACACCCATAAACATCTGAAAATTACGTCTATAAACATTTCAAAATCATAATGATAAACATTTCAAAATCCCATCAATAAACATCTCAAAAATCACAACAAACATTTCAAAATCACAAAATCACATTTTTTAAAATCTCAAAATGACATCTATAAAACCGCAAAATCACCTCTCCAAACATCTCAAATTCACATATATAAACATATCAAAATCACATCCATAAACATCTCAAAATTACACCCATAAACATCTGAAAATTGCATCTATAAACATCTCAAAATCACAATGATAAACATTTCAAAATCAGATCCTTAAACATCTCAAAATTACACCTATAAACATCTCGAAATTACATCGAAACCATCTCAAAATCAAATCAATAAAATCTTAAAATCACGATGATAAACATTTCAAAATCACATCCATAAACATATCAAAATAACATCCATAAACATCTCAAAATTGCTTCCATAAACATCTCAAAATCACATCCGTAAACATTTCAAAATCTCATCCATAAATGTCTCAAAATCACATCTATAAAACCTCAAAGTCACATCTCCAATCATCTCAAAATCACATATATAAACATATCAAAATCACATCCATAAACATCTCAAAATTACACCCATAAACATCTGAAAATTACCTCTATAAACATCTCAAAATCACAATGATAAACATTTCAAAATCACATCCATTAACATGTCAAAAATCACAACAAACATTTCAAAATCGCATCTGTAAATATCTCAAAATCACATTTATTAGCATCTCAAAATGACATCTATAAAATCTCAAAATCACATCTCCAAAACATCTCAAAATCACATATATAAACATCTCAAAATCACATCCATAAAGATCTCAAAAGTACACCCATAAACATCTGAAAATTACATCTATAAACATCTCAAAATCACAATGATAAACATTTCAAAATCACATCCAGAAACATCTCAAAATTACACCCATAAACATCTCGAAATTACATCGAAACCATCTTAAAATCACAATGATAAACATTTCAAAATCACAATGATAAACATTTCAAAATCACATCCATACACATCTCAAAATCACATCCATAAACATTTCAAAATCACATCCACAAACATCTCAAAATCTCATCCATCAACATCTCAAAATCACATCCATAAACATCTCAAAATCACAAACCTAAACATTTCAAAATCAAATCCATAAATATCTCCAAATCACAATGATAAACATCTCAAAATCACATCTTTCAACATCTTAAGATCACATTGAAAACATCTCAAAAAAACATCCATAAACATCTCGAAATCTCATCCATAAACATTTCAAAATCACATCCATAAACATCTCAAAATCTCATCCATAAGCAATTCAAAATCTCATCCATCAGCATCTCAAAATCACATCCATAAACCTCTCAAAATCACATCTATAAACATCTCAAAATCACAATGATAAACATTTAAAAATACCATCAATAAACATCTCAAAAATCACAACAAACATTTCAAAATCACAAAATCACATTTTTTAACATCTCAAAATGACATCTATAAAACCTCAAAATCACATCTCCAAACATCTCAAATTCACATATATAAACATATCAAAATCACATCCATAAACATCTCAAAATTACACCCATAAACATCTGAAAATTACATCGATAAACATCTCAAAATCACAATGATAAACATTTTAAAATCAGATCCTTAAACATCTCAAAATAACATCCATAAACATCTCAAAATTGCTTCCATAAACATCTCAAAATCACATCCGTAAACATTTCAAAATCTCATCCATAAATATCTCAAAATCACATCCATAAACCTCTCAAAATCACATCTATAAACATCTCAAAATCACAATGATAAACATTTAAAAATACCATCAATAAACATCTCAAAAATCACAACAAACATTTCAAAATCACAAAATCACATTTTTTAACATCTCAAAATGACATCTATAAAACCTCAAAATCACATCTCCAAACATCTCAAATTCACATATATAAACATATCAAAATCACATCCATAAACATCTCAAAATTACACCCATAAACATCTGAAAATTACATCGATAAACATCTCAAAATCACAATGATAAACATTTTAAAATCAGATCCTTAAACATCTCAAAATAACATCCATAAACATCTCAAAATTGCTTCCATAAACATCTCAAAATCACATCCGTAAACATTTCAAAATCTCATCCATAAATATCTCAAAATCACATCTATAAAACCTCAAAGTCACATCTCCAATCATCTCAAAATCACATATATAAACATATCAAAATCACATCCATAAACATCTCAAAATTACACCCATAAACATCTGAAAATTACCTCTATAAACATCTCAAAATCACAATGATAAACATTTCAAAATCACATCCATAAACATGTCAAAAATCACAACAAACATTTCAAAATCGCATCTGTAAATATCTCAAAATCACATTCATTAGCATCTCAAAATGACATCTATAAAATCTCAAAATCACATCTCCAAAACATCTCAAAATCACATATATAAACATCTCAAAATCACATCCATAAAGATCTCAAAAGTACACCCAAAAACATCTGAAAATTACATCGAAACCATCTCAAAATCACAATGATAAACATTTCAAAATCACAATGATAAACATTTCAAAATCACATCCATAAACATTTCAAAATCTCATCCATAAATATCTCAAAATCACATCCATAAACATCTCAAAATCACATCAATAAACATCTCAAAATCACATCTATGAACATCTCGAGATTATATCGATGAACATCTCGAAATGACATCCATAAACGTCTCAGAGTCTCATTCACAAAATGTACTCTAATTAACAGGCGAACGAATGCGAGAGTAATATCGCACAGAAGAGCAGACATTAAAGTGAAAGTTCATAAAATGTAAATATTTAAATTACGTACTCCAATCATGGAACAACCACAATTATATTGCTGCAGATTTATACAAGCGAAAACCAAGGATATTATCTGGAAGGTTCAAAACAAGGCAATGCATTTGGAACGACAAATTTAATGTTTCACTTTGCACGGATTTCAATAACACCTTGATTTTTCATTCCGAATGTGGTTCTGAAATTGGAAAGAAAAATGAACAACAAATGGTGAATAAAAAAAAAAATCGAGCTGGAAGGCTAGTGTCAGGGTTCGGGAGACGTTCAGGTGGTGAAAAACGGGCGTCTTCCCAAAGCCGTGGGTGATAACGCGCCCACCGGGCACAGCCAATTACAGGTGCCGAGGTCTTATCAGATGTTATCGCATAATTGGCCCCTCGCAACACCCCGTAAACAATTTACTGTTTTAGAGGACCATTTATCACTATCGTCCGCGCGATCTCCACCAAGACAGATTACTGGGGCGCCGAAGCATCAAGGAGGGGAGTTGGGGGACAGCTGAGCTCGAGTGGAGTAAGACCCTGAGTGATGTCATGGAAATATGACGTTACTTTCTTTGGCAATGGGTGATATGGTGCTGAACGTGGTGGCACAGCGACAATAAAACTGTAGAAGGTCTTTACGTTCAGTGAATGTGCGTTTTGCAGAGAAGTTCTCTCAGCGGCAATGTCATTCGTTTATTCATTCACATCAGTGACCTCTACTGGACATTTGTAAAGATTGTCCATTTGTTGAAGCAATGGTCACAACCTGAGAGGAGTGGAGAGATGAAGCAAGAAGAGGATTGGATGGGAGGAGAGGAGTCGAGAGACAAGGAGAAGAGAGGCAAGGTATGGAGAGGGGATACAAGGAGAGGTGAAAAGAGGAAAAGAGAAGTGTAGGGAAGAGGAGTGAAGAGGAGAGATGATATGAAGCGAGAAAAAATTGTTTGGCAAATGACAATTAAATCAAATTCGAGATATTACAAAAGGCTGTGTAAGATGTTAATGCTTTTGCTTTTGTTTTTTCATCAAATGCCTTTTGACTATTCTTTCGGTGAAGAATTCATTGATGAGAATAAAACAGATGTGTGAAAAAATTTCTATCTTTTGACCTATGTAAAGGAAGTATACGAGTAGAGAATACATGTTATGGATGAATAACATGTACGAACACATTGTCCGGCCAATGCACCCCCCTCACCCCCACCCCCAACAATGTCATCATTGTTTGTCATGTCAAAAACATCTTCACTTGAACAATGACAGCTTGTTCTGTATCTACAAGGTCGAAAAAGAGCCAACCTAAGGATACACAGCTTAGAGAAGCACAGAATGCCATTGGGACAAAGAATTATCAACAAGACTGCATCCCCATTCCTCCACCACCCCCTTTGCTCAGAAAATGATTGCAGTTATGGTGGACTCGTACTCCACACCTGACATCTACCTGCTCAATCCCCTGGTTCCTGCCCAAACCCATTGTTTGTCCAAATCTCCCTGTTTGTCCAAAAATTCAAATTTAAAATGGATTTAAATTTGAATTTCTTTGATGATCCATGTGGTCGGGAAAGTGTGCATGTGCATGTGCGTGTGTGTGCATGTGCGTATGCGTGTGTGTTTTCGAAATAAACTTCATAGAGCAGTGGAGAAACAGGAATAAATTTCTGCATGGGGATGTATATATATATATATATATATATATATATATATATATATATATATATATATATATATATATATATATATATATGGTGCCTTTAGAAAAAAAAAAAGTACTTTTGGATAAAAAGTTTAAAAAAAACTTTTGTCACATTTTGTTGTGTTTTAGCCTGAATTTAAAATGGATTTGAATTTGAATTTTTTGTCACTGATCGACACAAAGTACCCCATAAAGACAAAGTGAAAACATGTTTTCAGAAATTTTTACAAATTGATCAAAAATGAAAAGTTGAAATGGCTTTCATCAATAACTGTTCATCCGCTTTGCTATGACACTCCAAATTGAGCTTAGGTGAATCCAATTTCCTTTGATTATCCTTGAGATGTCTCCACACAACGGAATCTACCTGTGAACAAGTCAATTGATTGGACATGATTTATGAGAAAGAAACACACCTTTCCATGCAAGGTGCCATAGTTGACAGTGCATGTCAGAGCAGAAACTCCACCATGAAGTCCAATGAACTGTCCGTATAACTCCGAGATGGAATTGTGAGGAGGTGTTGTTCTGGGGAAGGGTATAAAACAATTTCTTGAGTGTTGAAAGTTCCCAAAAGCACAGTGAGCTCCATCATCAATGAATGTAAAGAATATGGAACTACTCAGACTCTTCCTGGAGCTGGCTGTCCGACCAAACTGAGCAACCGGGCAAAAAGGACCTTTATTGGTCAGGGAGGTGGCAGTTACATGGCAGTGAGGTATTTTTAACAACACGGAGGGTACATGGCGGTGAGGTATTTTTAATAACATGGCGGTTACATGGCAGTGAGGTATTTCGAACAACATGGAGGGTACATGGCGGTGAGGTATTTTTAATAACATGGTGGTACATGGTGGTGAGGTGTTTTTAATAACATGGTGGTTACATGGCGGTGAGGTATTTTTAATAACATGGCGATTACATGGCGGTGAGGTATTTTCAAAAACATTGTGGTTACATGGCGGTGAGGTGTTTTTAATAACATGGAATTTACATGGTGGTGAGGTGTTTTTAATAACATGGCGATTGCAGGGCGGTGAGGTGTTTTTAATAACATGGCGATTACATGGCAGTGAGGTATTTTTAATAACATGGTGGTTACATGGCGGTGAGGTGTTTTTAATAACATGGAGTTTACATGGTGGTGAGGAATTTCTAATAACATGGAAGTGTCGTGGCGGTGAGGTATTTTTAATAACATGGTGATTACATGGTGGTGAGGAATTTCTAATAACATGGAAGTGTCGTGGCGGTGAGGTATTTTTAATAACATGGTGATTACATGGCGGTGAGGTATTTTAATAACATGGAAGTTGCATGGCGGTGAGTTATTTTTAATCACATGGAAGTTACATGGCTGTGAGGTGTTTTTAATAACATGGAGGTTACATGGCTGTGAGGTGTTTTTAATAAAATGGTTAAATTGCGGTGAGGTGCTTTTCATAACATGGTGGTGACATGGTGGTGAGGTGTTTTTAATAACATGGTTACATGGTGGTGGGGTGTTTCTAATAACTTGGTGGTGAGGTGTTTTGAATTATGTGGTGGTGAGGTGTTTTGAATTACGTGGTGGTGATGTGTTATGAATTATCTGGTGGTGAGGTTTTTTGCATTACCTGGTGGTGTGTGTTATGAATTATGTGGTGGTGAGGTTTTTGAATTTCGTGGTGGTGATCTGTTATGAATTATGTGGTGGTGAGGTGTTTTGAATTACGTGGTGGTGACGTGTTATGAATTATCTGGTGGTGAGGTGTTTTGCATTACCTGGTGGTGATCTGTTATGAATTATGTGGTGGTGATGTGTTTTAATTGTGTAGGGGTGAGATCTGCTTGAGCACCAGCGTCCAGAGCAGTTAAGCTTTACACCAAAGAGGTCAACGATTGACCGTATCCTTGCTCTTCGGGTCCTCACCGAACGCAGACGAGAGTTTCGGCAGGGGCTGCTTGCAGTTTATGTTGATCTCTGTAAAGCGTTTGAATCAGTGATAGTCCAGCGGAAATGTGAAAAAAGCATGTTGTGGCGTCATTCTGAAGTTTTTTGGTTTGAATCATCATCTCTGAGCTATCCTGAATCAGAATCAGCCGGGTGCCAGACTCGTACCCTTGAGGATTTTTTTTTTAGAGGCGAAAAACAAAATGGCCGCCACCGACTTTCAATAAATTCTGTTTTGGGCTATATCTTCTCTTCTAATGCACTTAGAAACACAATTTTGGTGTTTACTACGATGTTTTCATGGTCAAGGAATCTGATAATGATAAAATTGAAGGTGTATATATATATATAAGACCTGTCTCATATTTTCAAGATGGCCACCATTATAATATGAAAAATAGCTATTTTACAGTTCCACTGATCACTTCGAGTAAGAAATTGAATTTGATGAACCCTCAAATATTAATACTACGTACAATAATAGTCAATGACGGCTGAAGTAACTTACTTGCAATGATCAATTAATTGATGATTATATTGGAATACGATTTTTACACAAATATATCTGGATACATGTGGATAGTTGACTATGACTTTGGATTATGTCTTAAAGTAAGTATGTACATGTATATGATTTTGAAATTACCTTTTATTTTTAGGCAAACAAATATTAACTTTGTTAAGGATGTTAAGGATGTTCCACATTATGTTCAATCTTCGTCACCATCGTCGTGATGAGCAGCGACTGCCCTTGTCTGTTCGTTGCAACTGTCTGATCCAGCATTACTACTGCAAAACATCGAACATGACATCTGTGCTGCCACAGAACCACACCTCCCGGTGGAACATGGCCGCTGGTGGAGCATCCACACTTCATCAGCTGCAGAATAGTGACTGGTGCAGCAGACACATCAGGTGGAAGTGTGGTTGGTCACAACGTCGCACCGTCCTCACCTTCTTGCCATCCATACTTGATGGGATCCAAGTTCGGAGGGTCTGACTGAGTGGCCGATTTCCATATAATGACTTGATGATGAGCGCGATGTACATGTTGAACAAAGGCATCATGCATGTGATGGGGGAAACGACTTCAATTTCGGAGCAGAGGTAATCTTGGAGTTGGCCATCTTAGACTTCCACAACTGTTACCGGTGTGTGGATATATCACCTTCGAATTTGGAACCATAGCAGGCAGCAATGAAGGTAGTTCCCTCAGATATCATCTTTTCCTCGTCTGCTTCCAGCTGACCAAGTAAGGTGGGATGATGTCCGCTCATTAGTGCCTTCAGTGCTGTGGCCTTTCCAATGCCAAACAAATATGACACAGTATCGCATCCGGTCAGAGCATGTACAGCAGGCAGATATTTGGCGATGCTTTTGTGTTTCAGTGCTGTTTGGCGAATGTCTAAGTTCGCCCTCCCAGCAAACGGATTCTCCATGCTGACATCCACAGTCATCTTTTCCTCAAGGTAGAAATGAATCAACAGGACAAAGACATCTGTATCGTCGCAGACCACTTTGATGTGTGAGTCACCACTGACACCTGACACAATTCTAACTAAGTGATGGATGATGATGACATCTGCTTCTTCATGGTGTGTTTTCAGATCTCTGGAGAGTGGAATTGTTCCATACTTGTGTTGTAGGATCTTTTCTGGTGATCATCAGTTTGGTCTGGTTGTCCACAATTTGGGTCATCAGATACTGACAGATCAAATCGATCAGTTGTACTTTGTTGTTGGCTACATTTAGGACCACTTTTTGCGCTGGAAGTGTTGTGTGCAAGTTGAGTTGATGTTTTCGACTTGAATCACGACCTGCGCGAATGGATCTCGTCATTTGCTTCGTGCTGATTTTGATGTACCTGTCGAAAATCAGGTATACGTCACAACACTTCAGGTGGTATTTGATGGTTCCCATGAAGTTGATCAAATAATCCTCAACTGTACCATTTGTGGGCCAATGTACAGTCCATAACATGGCACATCCATCAATGATGACAGCATCTGGAACACCTTGGATTCGACTTGATTGCTAAACTTGGAATTTCGTCTGCAGGATTGCTTTCGACTGAGCCTGCATCGCACCACTCTCATCAAACAAGGAGGCTGGGACAGGGGACAGTTCATAAGAGAGGACATCCTTGATATCAATATCCCTGTATTGTTGGAGACATATGACTCGGGTGTAGATCAATTCTGTATCATATACTGGCCTTCCATCCAGCTT